>NC_084564.2:4560000-4782500 GCF_033978685.3 Nerophis lumbriciformis
CGCCACATTAGTGTACTGCAGGAAGTTACCCAATTTACTTAATTGGTCCCAAAATGACCA
Organism: Nerophis lumbriciformis; assembly: GCF_033978685.3. Classification (NCBI taxonomy): domain Eukaryota; kingdom Metazoa; phylum Chordata; class Actinopteri; order Syngnathiformes; family Syngnathidae; genus Nerophis; species Nerophis lumbriciformis. Next base: position 4,560,061 of record NC_084564.2, read on the forward strand.
TTTACGACAAATAATTTCTCTATGCCAGAGTAATAGCGACAGGCAGAACAATTAAATGCTCTTACACAAGATGGAAAAAAACCCCACCTGCTAACTAATATTACCTTTAGTGCTTTATCAGAACTTATATATTTTTTTAAGTTTTCACAATGACTAATTCTAGTGAAAAAAAATTGCTTGTCGGTCCCAGGTATTTATTTGGCGTTCAGGCTTGTCACTCATGCCATACGTACGTGCAGGGAGCGCGTGCACGCGCACAAAATCAGTCCCAGAAAAGCAAATAATTTGCAGTCATGTTACAGTGGGTCCGAGGTTCGACTATCCGGAGGAACAGTGTGGTTTTCGTCCTGGTCGTGGAACTGTGGACCAGCTCTATACTCTCGGCAGGGTCCTTGAGGGTGCATGGGAGTTTGCCCAACCAGTCTACATGTGCTTTGTGGACTTGGAGAAGGCATTCATTCGACCGTGTACCCCGGGAAGTCCTGTGGGGAGTGCTCAGAGAGTATGGGGTCACGGACTGTCTTATTGTGGCAGTTCGCTCCCTGTATGCTCAGTGTCAGAGCTTGGTCCGCATTGCCGGCAGTAAGTCGGACACGTTTCCAGTGAGGGTTGGACTCCGCCAAGGCTGCCCTTTGTCACCGATTCTGTTCATGACCTTTATGGACAGAATTTCTAGGCGCAGTCAGGGCGTTGAGGGGATCTGGTTTGGTGGCTGCAGGATTAGGTCTCTGCTATTTGCAGATGATGTGGTCCTGATGGCTTCCTCCGGCCAAGAGCTTCAGCTCTCACTGGATCGGTTCGCAGCCGAGTGTGAAGCGACTGGGATGGGAATCAGCACCTCCAAGTCCGAGTCCATGGTTCTCACCCGGAAAAGGGTGGAGTGCCATCTCCGGGTTGGGGACGAGATCTTGCCCCAAGTGGAGGAGTTCAAGTACCTCGGAGTCTTGTTCACGAGTGGGGGAAGAGTGGATCGTGAGATCGACAGGCGGATCGGTGCGGCGTCTTCAGTAATGCGGACGCTGTATCGATCCGTTGTGGTGAAGAAGGAGCTGAGCCGGAAGGCAAAGCTCTCGATTTACCGGTCGATCTACGTTCCCATCCTCACCTATGGTCATGAGCTTTGGGTCATGACCGAAAGGACAAGATCACGGGTACAAGCGGCCGAAATGAGTTTCCTCCGCCGGGTGGCGGGGCTCTCCCTTAGAGATAGGGTGAGAAGCTCTGTCATTCGGGGGGAGCTCAAAGTAAAGCCGCTGCTCCTCCACATCGAGAGGAGCCAGATGAGGTGGTTCGGGCATCTGGTCAGGATGCCACCCGAATGCCTCCCTAGGAAGGTGTTTCGGGCACGTCCGACCGGTAGGAGGCCGCGGGGAAGACCCAGGACACGCTGGGAAGACTATCTCTCCCGGCTGGCCTGGGAACGCCTCGGGATCCCCCGGGAGGAGCTGGACGAAGTGGCTGGGGAGAGGGAAGTCTGGGCTTCCCTGCTTAAGCTGCTGCCCCCGCGACCCGACCTCGGATAAGCGGAAGAAGATGGATGGATGGATTACAGTGGGTTGGGGTTAGTTTTTGTCTTCTTAAAGGGTGAGTGAAGAATGCACTATCGACTTGCTAAAACCTGATAAGTCTGAAAGACAAAAGATATGATACAGTATTATTTTCTCCCAAATGCTACCTAGTGGTTGTTAGAGCACGCTGCAGCTAGTCCTGGATTGTCCCACTCCTCAATGCTTCAGTCATGCGCAGGATTCTAACATGTATGAGGCAAAAATACTACCTTAGCTACTGTATAATCAAGCCATACATTCAATGAATCCTCATTGCTAAGGTTAGCGGACGACACACACACTGCCGTCTTACGCAGGGGCGCAGTTACATCAACAAACATCCTTTTTAAACCTTGTGCAACTTTATGATACACACTCCAAAAAATTTATTTTTATTTATTTTTTTAACTTTCAACTCTTGAAAAACAACTTCAGATCTATCTATTGATACAAAGCTTGTATTATTTGTTATGTTTTATGGCTAACCCTTCATCAAAAATAATTGTATAATGGAAAACATTAAATATTTCTAAAAATAAGTTGCAGAGTGGAATATTTGAGGTTGGGTAATTACTAGTGATGTGCGATACCACTGATTTTCTTTCTAATCCGATACCGAATAAAATTCAGGCTGGTAATGGCGATACTGATAGTTTGTGCACATGTACCTAATGTGTCTGTTAAAATAGTTATCGGTATATACAAGTTAAATATAATAGCTATAAAAAAAGTTGTGTGTAGCAAATGATACAGCATAAACAATAGTTATTTATATATTACATACCTGCCAACTTTTGAAATCAGAAAAACCTAGTAGCCAGGGTCCAGGGGCCGCAGGCCCCGGTAGGTCCAGGACAAAGTCCTGGTGGGGGGTTCAGGCTTCGCCCACTGACGCAAAATGATTATTAGCATTTAGACAAGTTAAAATGTTGCTAAAACCATCACTTTTCTATCAGTCACAGTGACTTTTCAAAACAAAAATATTACAGCAAAAATCATATGGGTTGATTGACATGTTTATTCTGTAAGCTAACTTCAATAGTTTGAAATGATTTTGACAGTTAATGCCAGTTATCCTGTCAACCTTTCACAAGACTTCAATTTGTTAATTGAAAGTATAAACACTTTTTACAGTAAACAAATGGTAAAACAGTACTAAACAATTCCATTAAAAAAAAATGGTGCCATTATTAACTTTCTGTCCAAGCTTGTATAATCTACTGCCTTGTTCAATTGTAAAAAATATTCTGTGCCTAAAATTCACATTTCTATCACAATTATCATACTGTAAACATGGTAAGCTAACTTCATTAAAATTAATAGTCCTGTCAATAGCATGGAATTACAATTCAAATGTAGTTTTTTTGTAAGCCTTTCAAAAGAATTCAAAATATGAAAAATTAATGAAATTAATTTAAGCCATCAGACACTTGAAAAGTGGCACATCACATCTCTAATGTAATCATTTTAACTTTTCAACAGAAATAGCACTGCAAAAATATTAAGGACATACTTCTGTATTTTGGTAGTTATGCTGTCAACATTTAAGAAGATTTCTTCAACTTGGACTTGAAAGCATAAATAGTATAAACACTTTTAACAGTATAACAGTACTAAACAATTCCAATAGATAACATTGGTGTCATTACCTTTTTGTGGCTAAAATCCAAATTTATTCTATCAGATTGATCATACTGCAAAAATGATATGGTAACTTTATGATAAGTTTACTTGAAGTGGCATAAAACACTGAAAGTGATTGTTCCTATAACCCCCTTTGTTTCAAATGTTTGTTCCACTTGTGGCAGTCGGGCACCAGCATACCGTCTTTGACAACTTGAAGTGGCATAAAACACTGAAAGTGATTGTTCCTATAACCCCTTTGTTTTAAATGTTTTATGCCACTTCAAGTTTTCAAAGACGTGCTGTGAAATACAGCCGACAGGATTGCGCACTGAGAACAAAGGACTTCTTTCATTTAAGGTTTGTGATAAACCATCAAACTCATTCGTTAAAAGGACTCTATAGTAATATAAAGTGAGTTTTTCTGGACATTATCATGCAAGAAAAGTTTATTTTTGGGACCGCGATCACCGCGTAATGATTTTTAAAGGTTGCATTACAAACATTTAACTGTCCCATGTGATCAGCCAGTGCGATTGGAAGTCCATGCTCAATTATTGCCTCCGTAAATAAAACTTCGGCATTTATCACATCCAAAGAATCTGTTTGGGCGACGAAAAACGTGGAAAGTTTTCCACTTGTATCGCTAGCAACGGCATTAGACTTGTGTTTTTTTGTCCCAACGTGGTCTTTTACATCGCTAATTCCTCCGTGTCCGATCGAAAAATCTTGTCTGCACAAGGTGCAATTCGCGTAGTTTTCACCCTTTTTTTTTTTTAATTAATGAAAAAACGTATTTTTTATCACTGCAACCGTAACCCGGAATAGGTTGATGAAAACCGTACTAATTACGGGAAAACCGGAGTAGTTGGCAGGTATGCTAATGTATCAATATTTTGATTTGCGAATCGATATTAGAGCAGAAATATCTGGTATCAGCGGTATCCATATTTCAGTATCGATCTGCACATCACTAGTAATTACAGCCTTGAATAGGTCACTAATTGATGACAACATGGATTTTGAAGAAGTAGACAAAACATTACTTTTTACATTGTCTATTGAGAGCGAATGAGATTAAATAAATATATAAACTGCCCAAAATCAATTTAATTACATTTTAGCTGTTTGATGGCAGGCTAACTAGTTTACGCTCATCAAAACTTAAAGTTTTGCGTGGCGGTTAAGGGGCGCGATTATACCATAATAATATCTTGTTTCAGTAATCGGCAAGAATGAGATTAATTTGTTTTTTATGGAAAGAGCATAGCATACCTGCCAACTTTTGAAATCAGAAAAACCTAGTAGCCAGGGTCCAGGGGCCGCAGGCCCCAGTAGGACCAGGACAAAGTCCTGGTGGGGGGTTCAGCCGACGCAAAATGATTATTAGCATTCAGACAGGTTAAAATGTTGCTAAAACCATCACTGTTTGGGCGACGAAAAACGTTGAAAGTTTTCCACTTGTATCGCTAGCAACGGCATTAGACTTGTGTTTTTTTGTCCCAACGTGGTCTTTTACATCGCTAATTCCTCCGTGTCCGATGGAAAAATCTTGTCTGCACAAGGTGCAATTCGCGTAGTTTTCACCCTTTTTGGAACGGATAATTATTCCCGGATAGGCTTTTGAATATTCTTCACGGAATGACTGCAGTTTTCTTTTCGGTTTAAGACTCGTTTGCGATTTTTCTCCGGCTGATTCCATGATCGTTCGCTCGTTTGGAAACAATGGCAACTGTATGGCGTCACATTAGTGCCAAAAATCCGAGCGCATAAAAACTGTTATCGCGCGCTGATTCTCCACTTCGTGCGCGCGCGCGCGACACCATTTTGCGCGCGCGTGGTGCCTTGTTAGTTGAAACGTCTCAACTAACATTGGACACAAATTCCTCAATCTGATTGACAAACACTTTCCCAAAGACAACACCCTAAGAAAAGTACCGGTATTCAACAAGAACAACATTAAATTGAGCTACAGCTGTATGAACAATATACGACAAATCATCTCAAACCACAACAAAACAATTGCAAATGAGCCGTCGGCCCCCGGACAGAGCGACTCCAAAACTAACAAAGGCTGTAACTGTCGAAAGAAACCTGATTGCCCTCTCAACGGGGGGTGCTTACAAACATCAGTTGTCTACCAATCTAAGGTAATACGCAAGGACATTAACACATCCGACACATATGTAGGATTAACCGAGGGAGAATTCAAAACCAGATGGAACAATCACAAGGCTTCTTTCAGGAACCAAAACCTGCGGAATACCACAGAACTCAGCAAACACATTTGGGACCTCAAAGACAATAATGTTGAATATTCAATAACATGGCAAATTCTTGCATCCAGCACACCTTACAATAGTGGTAATAAAAGATGCAACCTATGCTTGAAAGAGAAACTGTTTATTATTTACCGTCCAGACCTGTCATCCCTCAACAAGCGCAGCAAAATTGTAACAGCATGCCGCCACAGACGGAAACACCTCCTAGGTAACACATGAGCCAATCACCACGCCCCTACGCCAGCCTGTACCCACCCACTCTGTGCCCTATATAAACCATGGTATGTGAATGCTCCCATTAAAATCTCCTGATGAGTGAGGGAACCCCCCCTCATGAAACAGGCCTGTAGAGATGAAATAGTCTTGTGATTTTTTTTCCCACACACATACATATATATATATATATATATATATATATATATATATATATATATATATATATATATATATATATATATATATATATATGTGTGTGTGTGTATGTTACTCATCAGTTACTCAGTACTTGAGTAGTTTTTCACAACATACTTTTTACTTTTACTCAAGTAAATATTTGGGTGACTACTCCTTACTTTTACTTGAGTAATAAATCTCTAAAGTAACAGTACTCTTACTTGAGTACAATTTCTGGCTACTCTACCCACCTCTGGCTGGAAGGTTGGGAAACACTGCTGTACAGTATTGAACAGCGGTAGTCCACGAGGATGTAGAAGAAACGTTGCTCACGTGTGATCCTCCCGTCAGGATCGAGAGGTGTGGTTTCAGCTGAAGATCTATCTGTCCCGCAACATGACACTGGGCTGTGATCGGCATGACGACAACACGGGGGTCCTGCCCATGCCCAAAGGACACCCCTGCCCGGATGACGGGTCCTTCTACTTCTTCCCTATCGACCACCAGCGGCCGCTGCAACCCTGCGGATGACAGCAGAACGCCAGGAGCCGCTCGCACATCGCAAGCATGGTCAATACTTACACTAGCCTGATGCCCACCGGGTCACGTGACACACCAGTCACCTGACTTTTTGGTTCCTGTAGCAAGCTGATTAAAAAGATGACAATACGTGTTGGCCTGCTGACTGTTTATTGAAGTCATGTCAGGTAACTAAAACCAACTGAGCTGGTAAGAGTCGAGTCAAACAAAACAAAACAAAAATAGAAAGATTCATAAAGTTTATATTGGTAGTAAAATGCTGATGAGCCACAAGAATCCATGTGACGCGCGAAAGGGAGGACACGACAAAGTGTGCGGACATCAGTGGCCCAGACATCCCAGGAACCTCAGGTTGAGGATCATCAGCTGCTGGTCCAGTACTTTGCGTACGATGCCGTCGTCGCCGTCAATGCTCAACAGGATCCCTGTCGCCTCGCGATGTTCTCCCAGAATCACTTTCACCTGCAGCCACACAAACATCGCACACCCGTTACATGACACTTTCAAAAGGAGAATGGTTTGTCTGCGAGCACCAACTTTGTCGTTCTTGGTGGGGGTGACCGGTTCCAGGTGGTCACTGCTGACGCTGACCACCTTCTCAGACTCCTGCATGAACACGGAGCACATCCCGCCCTGCAGGACAAGAGAAGTCCACTACTCAGTGATGCTGCATACCTGCCAACTTTTGAAATCAGAAAAACCTAGTAGCCAGGGTCCAGGGAAAATGATTGATTGCATTCAGACAGGTTAAAATGTTGCTAAAACCATCACTTTTCTATCAGTCACAGTGACTTTTCAAAACAAAAATATTACAGCAAAAATCATATGGGTTGATTGACATGTTTATTCTGTAAGCTAACTTCAATAGTTTGAAATTATTTTGACAGTTAATGCCAGTTATCCTGTCAACCTTTCACAAGACTTCAATTTGTTAATTGAAAGTATAAACAGTATAAACACTTTTTACAGTAAACAAATGGTAAAACAGTACTAAACAATTCCATTAAAAAAAATTGGTGTCATTATTAACTTTCTGTCCAAGCTTGTATAATCTACTGCCTTGTTCAATTGTAAAAAATATTCTGTGCCTAAAATTCACATTTCTATCACAATTATCATACTGTAAACATGGTAAGCTAACTTCATTAAAATTAATAGTCCTGTCAATAGCATGGAATTACAATTCAAATGTAGTTTTTTTGTAAGCCTTTCAAAAGAATTCAAAATATGAAAAATTAATGAAAATTAATTTAAGCCATCAGACACTTGAAAAGTGGCACATCACATCTCTAATGTAATCATTTTAACTTTTCAACAGAAATAGCACTGCAAAAATATTAAGGACATACTTCTGTATTTTGGTAGTTATGCTGTCAACATTTAACAAGATTTCTTCAACTTGGACTTGAAAGCATAAATAGTATAAACACTTTTAACAGTATAACAGTACTAAACAATTCCAATAGATAACATTGGTGTCATTACCTTTTTGTGGCTAAAATCCAAATTTAGCAACGGCATTAGACTTGTGTTTTTTTGTCCCAACGTGGTCTTTTACATCGCTAATTCCTCCGTGTCCGATCGAAAAATCTTGTCTGCACAAGGTGCAATTCGCGTAGTTTTCACCCTTTTTGGAACGGATAATTATTCCCGGATAGGCTTTTGAATATTCTTCACGGAATGACTGCAGTTTTCTTTTCGGTTTAAGACTCGTTTGCGATTTTTCTCCGGCTGATTCCATGATCGTTCGCTCGTTTGGAAACAATGGCAACAGGTGCCTCGTGCTTGGCAGCGGTGCTATAAATAGCCTCGCGCATGGCATTCGGAATGGCTCGATAGGAAGTTACGGGAAGCAGTGTCGATTGTGATTGTTGTTACGCGATTTCGTGAATAAAACTTAAAAAAAAAAAAAAAAATTTAATTAATGAAAAACCGTATTTTTTATCACTGCAACCGTAACCCGGAATAGGTTGATGAAAACCGTACTAATTACGGGAAAACCGGAGTAGTTGGCAGGTATGATGCTGGTTTTTTTTCATCTCCTCCAGATATAATCAATGTTTTGCTGGGAGAACCGCTGGAACACTAAAACAGGAAGATGTTTCTTACTGTCACACTCCTGATGACGCCGGTCTGTCCCATCAGGTCCATGAAGGAGTCCTTGACTCGGACCAGGATGTCGGTGGTCACCCAGTCGCTGCCGCCCTGCTCGATGTTGGAACCTGGAGTGTGAGGGTTGTAGCCACCAGGAGAGGGCGCTCCGGGGGTCATGGGGCTGTAGCCGACTGGACTGGGACTCGGACTGGCCTGTGGAACGTGCACGGTCATCCTCTTGATGACATCAGCAGTCATTCAGACAACGGGCAAGGAAGGACATTACCTGGTAGGCCATGGGCGACGGCGTTGGGTGGTAGCTGGCTGGAGAGTGCGTGTTCTGGTAGCCCACGGGTGACGGCGCCACCTGGTGGTAGCTCTGAGGACTAGGACTGGGCTGGTAGGAGCCTTGAGGGGAAGGGGCAGCGTAAGGGGAATATTGCTCCGTGTTGTACCTGCATGGGCACATGATGACAGCTGTTTGGTTAGAGAGAAGGAATCCGAGCCAGTGTTCATGAGACAGTACTCACATAGCAGGTGTGCCAGGTGTCTGAGGGTTGTACTGATTGTTGACCTGTGGGGAGGGGACTTCTGGGTAACCTGGCGTCTGCGGGTTGGGCGTACCCCCATAGCCCTGAGGGGAGGGCGAAGGTTCGTCATCATAGCCAAAGTCGTACTCCTCGTCGTTCCTGAAGGAACAAGAACAGGAAATCTTTGCATTCAAGCATTTCAATCAGCCGTGAGAAGCTTGACCTGTGAGTGTACTTTACCTGGACGGCGTGTTGGGGTTGGTGGGGTCCCAGGCTCCGCTCTGACCAGGCGTCCTGCTCCCATCATGCAGTGGCGTCTGCGAGCCGCTGTGAGGTGTGCGGCTTCCTGACAGGGAGAAAAGAGGGGATCATGCTATGCCTTTGTAGGGGTCATATAATGTTGCGCAATAACAATATACAATATAAATGACAATAGAGCTTTTAATACTATAGTTATTAGAGATGCGCGGTTTGCGGGCACAACCGCGGAGTCCGCGGATTATCCGCGGATCGGGCGGATGAAATTAAAAAAAATTAGATTTTATCCGCGGGTCGGGTCGGGCGGTTGAAATAAAAAAAAATTAGATTTTAAATAGATTCAGGCGGGTGGCAGTTAAACCAATTGGGAAATATATATACATAGTTAAATGTTGTTACCCACATACGAAAAACGAGCAGGCACCTGCAGCATATGCCACAACAGAAGAAAAAAAAAAAAATAGAGATGGACACTTTTACGGAGCGGAAAAGGGACGCCTCGCCGGGGTCCGGGACCGAGGCCCCTTCCCCCGAGAGGGCCCCACCGGGAGCCGTAGCTGAGGCGATCCGCGAGAAGGGCCCGACGCACGTCCAGGGTCACCGCCGCGCCCACCGCACCGACACCCCGCCTCGTCCGCCTTCGCCGCGGCCGGCGTCACGCGCAGCAGGTAAGCAGCTTACCTGCCCGCCACCCCCGTGGCCGGGGGCTCGTAACAGGGGTCACTCCGCGCGCTCCGCCCGCGCAGCTTATCTGCCCGCCACCCCTGTTGCCGGGGGCGCGTAACAGGGGTCACTCCGCGCGCAGTGCGCTCACGAAAGGGGTGGGGCTCACCCTGGTTGATATAGACAGCAGGACGGTGGCCATGGAAGTCGGAACCCGCTAAGGAGTGTGTAACAACCCACCTGCCGAATCAACTAGCCCTGAAAATGGATGGCGCTGGAACGTCGGGCCCATACCCGGCCGTCGCCGGCAGCGAGACGCGCTTGGAGGTGCGCTCAGCGCGGCTCCCATATGATTGCGCACTGGTGTGCGTCTGGGCCGTGACAGCGTGGCACGCGAATGTCTGTGCTGCATTGGATCAGTCTCCTTTCTTTAACAGGCAAAAGCTTTATAACCTCACTAATGCCTTGCATCGTCTATATTAGATATATAACAACGGGCGGGTGCGGGCGGGTGCGGTTCTGATTAAATGTTAGAACGGGTGGATGGCGGATGGTTGACGACTTTCTGATGCGGTTGCGGATTAAATAATTGCCTATCCGCGCATCTCTAATAGTTATATAGTGAAAATGCACGTTGATAACACATTCTGTGTCCTGCAAACTTGACAACTACAAACACGTCTTCAACGCAATATAATGTCATTGCTAGCAAGCAAAGGGCTAACGTCGCTCCATAGCGTAAAGCCGTTTCCAAATCACTAATCCTCATCTCAAAGGCGGAAAGTAAAGGGTTTCTTACATGTATCATTATCACTGGAGGACGAGGAATAGCAAAACATGCTACACTACACACTGTAGGAGGATGGATGAAGCCATGCTAAAGCTAGATGTAACGCAGGTGCCAAATTCATACCTTTTTGAATTTGACTGGTATGCTCTTGCTTGCTAGTTACTCTTTGAGCGCTGTGCGTGCTTCCTGGTCACGTGACCGCCGCGGTCCAATTGGCTGGGCTTATAAGCCGGTAGCAGGAAGTGGCCAGCTGACAGACCGATTGTATGGTCGAGGTAGGTTTTTATCCTCGTTTTTACCTGGAATATTGTGCTAACTAAGTATAAACTAAAATGCCTAATTTGTAACTTTATAGAGCCGACTACCAGCGCCGGAGTTTTTTTCTCTCATTAAGCTGTTGGTGAGTCCATATTTATGAACATAGCACAGTTAGCATTTATCTCTCTTCGATTGTTTTCATTGCAACAGTCTTTGTAGCATATTATCAATCGTCCGTATACAAGGTTTATGATTTAAACCTTTGATAACTATTTGTGTATTAAATGTACTTTTAAATGTGTTTTGACAATAAGCACGTTTAGTGCACTGATGCTGCTAATAGTTATTTTGGCATTTTATTGCATATTGTGATTTTGATGTTATTGATTTATATTGTACAATATGGAGGAAAGAAGATATGTTGTGTACACATGGATTTATAAGAATGTTCCTGGCTCTTACACAGGCCAGGCTTCTCTTGTTTTGATGGCGAGCTAAAGAAAGGAGCATCTAGTCCAAGGAGTGTTCTTGGAAGATTCCAGCCAGAAACCCCACCACCTGTTCTGTTTGGGCGGGTAGGAGGCTCTCGAGCCGACCCTTTACATTTTTTCCCATCTTTAACCTGCAGTACACGGACTGCACTGCCATCCTTTCTTTTTTCCTAAGAACTCTAAGTCTGAACTGAGATTTATTCAGATCCAGAAATATTAATTAATGAAATTAGAATTGTATATATGTATATAGTCACTGTTTTCCCGATTTGTTTCATGTTGAATGGCCATTCAACTTATTGTGTGTATATATCTGCTGTCCCTCACCAATTGTCTAATACACGGTGTCAACCAAACTACAGTTTAGGCTCTGCCTTCTCTCTCCAAGTCGAAACCCTGGTCTTCTGTTACGAGCCCATAAAACCCCGTATATACAGTATTGCATTGATCTGTAGCACGTATAGGTTACATAGAGCTCTTGCATATAAACAGTTGTGGGCCGATCGTCGGTACAAATATCGACAGTGACATTATCAATCTAGTATAACAGCAGTATATGGTCGATACCACATGGATTATTTTTTAATATCACAACATCTTTTTTGGGTCTTTATTTGGAGGTGTTCAAGGGCAAAACCCAAATGATTTAAATCAGAGCCAATAGTATTTTCTTATGTTTAGTTATTTTCCACTTTGGACTTTATTTTTCACAAAATATAGTACGTAATAAAAGAGAATAAGGAAACTATATAATATTTAATTGATATATGGTTACCAGTGTTGAGACTAACGCGTTACTTTGTAACAAACGGCGTTACAGTAACGCGTTACTGTAACGCCGTTTGTTTCGGCGGTAACTAGTAATCTAACGCATTATTTTTCATATTCAGTAACTCAGTTACCGTTACTACATGATGCGTTACTGCGTTATTTTACGTTATTTTTCATGTAGTATCGGCTAGAAACAGAAGATCTGAGTGTGTTTTATTGCAGCGCTTCGGTGGAAAAGAAAAGGCGTGCTTTGTGTCGGTGGGGGCGGGGAGGACTCCCATACCGCAGTTGAGGAGCGCAGGGGAGACGTTCCTCCAGGGCCTATGTACGTCTTCGGGGCTAACAACCTTCACTTTACCCGGCAGTGGGTCTTTACAGCTGAGGGTGAATGACGAGACCGGCGGTTTGTTGCAACTTTGTGATTTTATTGGACGCGGCCATCCACCAAGCTAGAGCACCTGCACGCACTCACTGTCGCCGCTCGCTCACCTCTCTCACCCACTCACTCACTGACGTCACTCACCTCACATGCTGTCATATCTTAAAGGGCCACACACACACACACACATACGCTACTCTCATAACAACTAACAAGACATCATGGCGAAGCCAGAAGTCGAGTTTTTTAACATGGAGACATTCTCAATACTTTTCTTTTGTCGAGCACAAAGAAAATAACATTTTAGTTAAATGTAAGTTGTGTCTTGGATCAAAGATCCTATCTACTTAAAGTTAAAGTGCCATTATGTTGCAGCTATTTAAAATAGTTTTGTCAATTTGTTCTGGCCTGAAATAAATTGGCCTTTTGAAACATATCTTTGTCTTTGTGTGTTGTATGTAGACCACATTGCTTAGCAGAGTTCAGTGATGCAAATGCATGTCAAGTTGATCAACACATTGTATTATTCTCCAGTGCAATAACAGTACTGAAATGAAGGCTAAAAGGGCATTAATGGGAGCCTTAAAAAAAAGGGGGGGAAAAGAAGTAACTAAATAGTTACTTTTCACAGTAACGCATTACTTTTTGGTGTAAGTAACTGAGTTAGTAACTAAGTTACTTTTGAAATAAAGTAACTACGGTAGTAACTGTAACTAGTTACTGGTTTTCAGTAACTAACCCAACACTGATGGTTACACCACCATCCTGTGTTTTTGTCTGATTACAATTGTGATCAAAAATGTAATCCTTAAATGATCTTGAAAATTTGAAGTATCTGCATTGGTGTGATTGGTACTGCCCCTGTTGGATCGATACCCGCATTTGTGGTATCGGCCAAAACTAATGCGAAGTACTCAAACTACAGAAGAATAAGTGCGTATTACGTTTTAACAAAAGTGTAGATAGAAAAATCTAATGAAATTAGTAACCAGATATTAACATTATATTAGCGAGTAGATTAGTAATAGTTATGGGAAAATAATACAACTGGAAATGATGCAATGTGGTACTGCAAAACTAAATTAGGAGGCTTTGTAACCCATTTTGAAATGGTTCTATTATTTACATACCAACTAATATATTGTTATAGCAAGAGGCTGAAATATACAGTACAGTATATTGGGATGATTTTAGACCATATCCACAGCCACAAGACTTTGCAACGCACTCATGTGATTACTGTGATATTTTTCTTTTCTTAGTGTGCAATACAGGTGTTAAGATAGTGTTTTTGCGCAATATGTATTATTCAATTTTTTTAGTTTTTAATTACGTTTTACCTCTGTTACTGTATTGAAAACCTGCACCGCAACATATCATTTCCTCATTGTGGGATGAATAAAAACTATCTATCCCTCTATATCACCCATTTCTAGGATCATATTACCGTAAATCCTGGACTATAAACCACTACTTTTTTCCTACGCTTTGGACCCGGCAGCTTATAAAACGGAGCTGCTAATGTATGGATTTTTCTTCGCCAACGGCAATAATAAAAATGATTTTATTAAAAAAACTGACCGGGTGTTATATTGTTTGTGCTATGACACCATCATTTGGACGGATTCACTCACTGTGCAGTGTCTTTCTATTTATCTATTTTGTTTTTTTACAACCACAGTCTTCTCGCCGTCCATAATGTTACTACTCGTATGGATTCTTCATTCATCACTCCAAACAACGTTTGTAAGTTTTACATTATAACAAACTGTTTATACTTATAAACCGTCCCATGTGTGATGTCTGTAAGAGTGTTTTCATGCATATTTGTACGTGCTATTGTAATGTAATGATGCTAGCATTCTTAGCATTAGCTAACATGCTAACATGTTTACGAGTGTTGTGTTTGTATTATTAAATTACAATGGCATTCTTTTTGTATTGTTTCAGTTTCACAAATTCCTCAGTAAACTCTCCAAGACGTCACCGTGAAGTTATTGAGCATGCAAAGCTGATTGGAGAGATAGCTTTCGCAGCTAGTGGGTCCATGACAATGACTTCTGTTTTGTTTGATCAGCCGTTTTACAGGCACCGTTTGGAAACAATTAAGGTTTGTAAATAAACATTTACAGAATCTTACTGTGTAAATAACTCATGTCGCAACCTATATATCTGCAGCTTATAGTCTGTTGCGGATAATATATGGGAAAACCTTTTTTGTCTAAGATTTAGTGGGTGTGGCTTATATCCCGGTGCGCTAGTGATGGGTTGATGAGGCGTCATGAAGCGTTTCGACACATTGCAAAACTGTATTGATACTGTGTCGATACTGTGTCACTAAATACTGACATCTGCTGGACATAAAAAAATCCCTACAGGCAACCTATGGACCGACTCAACTGACACTGATTTTATGACCTAGTACAGTGGTTCTCAACCTTTTTTCAGTGATGTACCCCCTGTGAAAATGTTTTGAATTCAAGTACCCCCTAATCAGAGCAAAGCATTTTTGGTTGAAAAAAAGAGATAACGAAGTAAAATACAGCACTATGTCATCAGTTTTTGATTTATTAAATTGTATAACAGTGCAAAATATTGCTCATTTGTAGTGGTCTTTCTAGAACTATTTGGAAAAAAAGATAGGTTTTTATTTATATTTATAAAGGATTTTTGAATTGTTACTATTTTTAGAATATTAAAAAAAAAATCTCACGTGCCCCTTGGCATACCTTCAAGTACCCCCAGGGGTACGCGTACCCCCATTTGAGAACCACTGACCTAGTATATACAATAATATAAACCAAGTCATTGTATTTCATTTAGGATTATTTCATATCTTCATTTAAATAAAAATATATTTTTATCTTTTTTAGATACAGTCAATAAATACCGTATTTTCCGCACTATTAGCCGCACCTAAAAACCACAAATTTACTCAAAAGCTGACAGTGCGGCTTATAACCCGGTGCGCTTTATATATGGATTAATATTAAGATTCATTTTCATAAAGTTTCGGTCTCGCAACTACGGTAAACAGCCGCCATCTTTTTTCCCCGTAGAAGAGGAAGTGCTTCTTCTTCTACGCAAGCAACCGCCAAGGTAAGCACCCGCCCCCATAGAACAGGAAGCGCTTCTTCTTCTACTGTAAGCAACCACCCGCCCGCGTAGAAGAAGAAGAAGCGCGCGGATATTACGTTTCATTTCCTTTGTGTGTTTACATCTGTAAAGACCACAAAATGCCTCCTACTAAGCGACAGGGATCCGGTTCATGAAAAGACGCAATCTCTCCATCCGCACACGGACTACTATTTCACAGCAACTGCCTAAAGACTTTCAAGAAAAGCTGGCTACTTTCCGTGCATATTGTAAAAACAAGATAGCTGAAAAAAAGATCCGGCCAGAGAACATTATCAACATGGACGAGGTTCCACTGACTTTTGATATTCCTGTGAACCGCACTGTGGATACAACGGGAGCACGTACGGTGAATATTCGCACCACAGGGAATGAGAAGTCATCCTTCACTGTGGTTCTAGCTTGCCATGCTAATGGCCAGAAACTTCCACCCATGGTGATATTCAAAAGGAAGACCTTGCCAAAAGAGACCTTTCCAGCCGGCGTCATCATAAAAGCTAACTCGAAGGGATGGATGGATGAAGAAAAGATGAGCGAGTGGTTAAGGGAAGTTTACGCGAAGAGGCCGGGTGGCTTTTTTCACGCAGCTCCGTCCATGTTGATATACGACTCCATGCGCGCCCACATCACGCTGGTTTTTAATATATTATTAAAGTTTGACTGACCTATCTGACTGTTTTTTTGACATTCCCTTTAGCGCAGTTAGATGCGGCTTATAACGGGGCGGCTTATAGGTGGACAAAGTTTTGAAATATGCCGTTCATTGAAGGCGCGGCTTATAACCCAGGGCGGCTTATGGTGCGGAAAATACGGTAATGCGAACATGTATCATAACATGGAAATCTAAGAGAACGTGTTGTGAATGAGGATGCTTGTGGACTGGGAATTTATTTTATTTTTTTTACACATTTTTATTTTTTAAAAAAAAGAGTTTTTCCAACGTATTAAATTTTAGACGATTTCTCTGCTTAGTTATTATTTCTCCGGCTGTAGAAAAGACCCGCTCACAGGCCACAGAGGAGGCGTCAGTGCGACACAGTTCGCGTATCGGTCACGTGACCGAAACAGCCCATGATCGGTCACGTGACTTTCTAAAAGCGGTACGCGCACCGACACAGGGTTTTGCTCTATGAGCTCAACGCATGCGCCGATGCATCGGTGTTGCCGGACTCATCACTACGGTGCGCTTTGTAGTCCAGAAAATACGGTAATCACAATGCGAGTGTCTTACCGTCATGCAGCGGCGTCTGAGAGCCACACATAGGTGTCCTGGAGCCCGAGCCGTACATGGGAGTGCGCCCGTGAGCGGAGGTCATTCCAGTGTGTTTCTGTGCGCCCCTGAGGACAAGAAGACAGTAGATTAGTGTTAGAACATTCTGTTGCAAATGGACAAAAGAGGAAAAAAAAAGGTGACTCACATGGTGGTTAAGCGTTGTCTGTCAACTGAGATGGTCTGACAGGTGGAGTGAAGCTCCACTCTGGCTGTGGACTCTGTGGCATCCTTCACAACACCAATGTAACCTGAGACATGTCAACATCCGACATTGGATACGAAGTCCAGACATCAAGGCTGTGTTATAGGCCTTGAAAGTGTGACGTAATAAACACAATGCATTGTGGGGTTTACGGGCCTCTAAACAGCTTATTTACATGGCTGAATGCAAGACTCTGTGCTTAAGTTTTGTTCTTTTCTTTACCAAGTTCAAAACATGGCGCGAACGTGCAGCATCATTAACTGCCACAATCATTGTCATAATCGCTTCAGGGGAAAAAAAACGTGAAAACCGTAAAAGCAAAACCAAGGAACTCAGGTAGGGAGCTAATAAAGAGACGGCAAATAGCCTGGATAGCAGCCGTGAGATGCTCAAACATCACTATTAACGCCATCACCTGGTACATCTGGGTGTGTTCACTGCATTTTCACACTTCTAAATTTGAACTAAAGCATGTTGTATTTAGTTTCACACGTAGCATTTAGGGAAAAAAGCCTGTCTGTTTACTTTAAGTCATGAGTACGCACACAAATTAATGAGTATTATTTTCGGGAGAATAGCGCAGTGATCAACGTATTTAAAAGTAAAAGTTGTTTAAGGGAACTTATAAAATAAAGCTGGGCACTATCACTCCATCTCGGAAGCATAAGGGTTGAAAGCCGCAGATAGGCCTCACAGACTTAGCACTCTGAAATTCTTCACTGGTAGAAAAACTGACTCCCTTGACCGAAATCTCTTGTTCATTGGCTCAATTCCACCAATTTTACTTATCCTTTCTAGGTAGCGAACCTTTGGAATTGATTGAGACTTTTATTAGTAGGTTGCACAGTGAAGTACATATTCCGTACAATTGACCACTAAATGGTAACACCCCAATAAGTTTTTCCACTTGTTTAAGTCGGGGTCCACTTAAATTGATTCCATCCATCCATCCATCTTCTTCCGCTTATCCGAAGTCGGGTCGCGGGGGCAGCAGCTTAAGCAGGGAAGCCCAGACTTCCCTCTCCCCAGCCACTTCGTCCAGCTCCTCCCGGGGGATCCCGAGGCGTTCCCAGGCCAGCCGGGAGAGATAGTCTTCCCAGCGTGTCCTGGGTCTTCCCCGTGGCCTCCTACCAGTCGGACGTGCCCGAAACACCTTCCTAGGGAGGCGTTCGGGTGGCATCCTGACCAGATGCCCGAACCACCTCATCTGGCTCCTCTCAATGTGGAGGAGCAGCGGCTTTACTTTGAGCTCCCCCCGAATGACAGAGCTTCTCACCCTATCTCTAAGGGAGAGCCCCGCCACTCGGCGGAGGAAACTCATTTCGGCCGCTTGTACCCGTGATCTTGTCCTTTCGGTCATGACCCAAAGCTCATGACCATAGGTGAGGATGGGAACGTAGATCGACCGGTAAATCGAGAGCTTTGCCTTCCGGCTCAGCTCCTTCTTCACCACAACGGATCGATACAGCGTCCGCATTACTGAAGACGCCGCACCGATCCGCCTGTCGATCTCACGATCCACTCTTCCCTCACTCGTGAACAAGACTCCGAGGTACTTGAACTCCTCCACTTGGGGCAAGATCTCCTCCCCAACCCAGAGATGGCACTCCACCCTTTTCCGGGAGAGAACCATGGACTCGGACTTGGAGGTGCTGATTCCCATCCCAGTCGCTTCACACTCGGCTGCGAACCGATCCAGTGAGAGCTGAAGATCTTGGCCGGAGGAAGCCATCAGGACCACATCATCTGCAAATAGCAGAGACCTAATCCTGCAGCCACCAAACCAGATCCCCTCAACGCCCTGACTGCGCCTAGAAATTCTGTCCATAAAGGTTATGAACAGAATCGGTGACAAAGGGCAGCCTTGGCGGAGTCCAACCCTCACTGGAAACGTGTCCGACTTACTGCCGGCAATGCGGACCAAGCTCTGACACTGATTATACAGGGAGCGAACTGCCACAATAAAGACAGTCCGTTACCCCATACTCTCTGAGCACTCCCCACAGGACTTCCCGGGGTACACGGTCGAATGCCTTCTCCAAGTCCACAAAGCACATGTAGACTGGTTGGGCAAACTCCCATGCACCCTCAAGGACGCTGCCGAGAGTATAGAGCTGGTCCACAGTTCCACGACCAGGACGAAAACCACACTGTTCCTCCTGAATCCGAGGTTCGACTATCCGGCGTAGCCTCCTCTCCAGTACACCTGAATAGACCTTACCAGGAAGGCTGAGGAGTGTGATCCCACGATAGTTGGAACACACCCTCCGGTTCCCCTTCTTAAAGAGAGGAACCACCACCCCGGTCTGCCAATCCAGAGGTACCGCCCCCGATGTCCACGCGATGTTGCAGAGTCTTGTCAACCAAGACAGCCCCACAACATCCAGAGCCCTAAGGAACTCCGGGCGGATCTCATCCACCCCCGGGGCCCTGCCACCGAGGAGCTTTTTAACTACCTCGGCAACCTCAGCAAGATCATCACATTGAATTATTTACAATCCGGGGTTTGGAGGGGGGGTTGGGTTTGGTTGTTATCATCAGTCATCAACAATTGAGAACAGAGAAATCAGAGGTGGGTAGAGTAGCCAGAAATTGTACTCAAGTAAGAGTACTGTTACTTTAGAGATTTATTACTCAAGTAAAAGTAAGGAGTAGTCACCCAAATATTTACTTGAGTAAAAGTAAAAAGTATGTTGTAAAAAAACTACTCAAGTACTGAGTAACTGATGAGTCACATACACATACATATATATATATATATATATATATATATACACACACACACATATATACATATATATACACACACACACATATATATATATATACATTGATATATACAGTATATCATTTATATTTATTTTTTTGCCGTTTTTGTTTACATGTTACCGTATTTTCCGCACTATAAGGCGCACCTAAAAACCACAATTTTTCTCAAAAGCTGACAGTGCGCCTAATAACCCGGTGCGCTTTATTACGATTCATTTTCATAAAGTTTCGGTCTCGCAACTTCGGTAAACAGCCGCCATCTTTTTTCCCGGTAGAACAGGAAGCGCTTCTTCTTCTACGCAAGCAACCGCCAAGGAAAGCACCCGCCCCCATAGAACAGGAAGCGCTTCACCCGCCCCCGGAAGAAGAAGAAAAAACGCGCGGATATCACCGTACGTTTCATTTCCTGTTTACATCTGTAAAGACCACAAAATGGCTCCTACAAAGGACAAGGATCCGGTTCATAAAAAGACGCAATCTCTCCATCCGCACACGGATTACTACCGTATTTCACAGCAACTGATATTCCTGTGAACTGCACTGTGGAACGGGAGCACGTACGGTGAATATTCGCACCACAGAGAATGAGAAGTCATCCTTCACTGTGGTTCTAGCTTGCCATGCTAACTTCCACCCAGGGTGATATTCAAAAGGAAGACCTTGCCAAAAGAGACCTTTCCAGCCGGCGTCATCATAAAAGCTAACTCGAAGGGATGGATGGATGAAGAAAAGATGAGCGAGTGGTTAAGGGAAGTTTACGCGAAGAGGCCGGGTGGCTTTTTTCACACAGCTCCGAAGGCGAACACACCTTCACTAAGACGGGCAGATAGCGCCGGTCGACATACGCCAACATCTGCCAGTGGATCGTAAATGCCTGGGCAGATAGTTTCGGTCACAACTGTGGTCCGAGCTTTCCGGAAGGCAGGATTCACAGAACTGCTGCACAACAACAGCGACACTGAATCCGATGACTTCGACGAGGCGGAGCCGGCCATTTTTGGATCCCACGCTTGCGCAACTTTTCAATTCGGACACCGAAGACGAAGAATTCGAAGGATTTACGAATGAAGAATAACTTCAGAAGGTGAGCGCTATGTTTATTTTGTGTGTTGTGACATTAACGTTCGAGCAACATTATGTTGCTATTTATTGCTCTACACCATTTTGAATTTTACTATGTTTGTGATTGCACATTTGCGTACATTTTGGGACAGAGTTGTTAGAACGCTGGTTTTCAATATATTATTAAAGTTTGACTGAACTATCTGACTGTTTTTTTGACATTCACTTTAGCGCAGCGTTTTTTTGACATTCACTTTAGCGCAGCGTAGGCGCGGCTTTTAGTCCGGGGCGGCTTATTGGTGGACAAAATTATGAAATATGTAATTCATAGAAGGTGCGGCTAATAATCCGGTGCGCCTTATAGTGCGGAAAATACGGTAATAGTGTTTTAATGAATATACATGCATGTTTAACACATATAGATTCCTTTCTTTCATGAAGACAAGAATATAAGTTGGTGTATTACCTGATTCTGATGACTTGCATTGATTGGAATCAGACAGTAGTGATGACAAACGTCCACGTTTTCAAATGGAGGAGAAAAAAAGTTCCTCCTTTCTGTCTAATACCACATGAAAGTGGTTTGTTTTTGGCATCTTATATGTCCAGCTTCCATATTCGTTTTTATACACTTTACAAGAAATACATTGGCGGCAAACTCCGTAGCTTGCTAGCTTGTTTGCGCAGGCTTTCGGAGACTCTTATTTTGAAAGCGCAGGCGCGATGGAGCGGCACTTTTATTGTGAAGACAGGAACTGTGCAGTCAGTCTTTAGGCTTTTGACGGGGTGTACGGTACAAATAAAAAATTGTCTTTTTTCCTTCACACTTTTGATTGATTGATTGGAACTTGTATTAGTAGATTGCACAGTACAGTACATATTCCGTACAATTGACCACTAAATGGTAACACCCCAATAAGTTTTTCAACTTGTTTAAGTCAGGTCATGTGACCACTGGCTCTGTTTGATTGGTCCAACGTCACCAGTGACTGCATCTGATTGGTGGAACGGAGTGAACGTCACCAGTGACCGTATTTGTTGAAACGCAGGCACTATGAAGGTCTGTCTGACAGACCAAAACAAACAAAGCGTGCATTAACAGATCGATAAAAATTAGTAGCGAGTAGCCAGCTGAATGTAGATAAAAGTAGCGGAGTAAAAGTAGCGTTTCTTCTCTATAAATATACTCAAGTAAAAGTAAAAGTATGTTGCATTAAAACTACTCTTAGAAGTACAATTTATCCCAAAAGTTACTCAAGTAGATGTAACGGAGTAAATGTAGCGCGTTACTACCCACCTCTGAGAGAAATGGATATTGGAACAGTGTAGGTCTGACTTGGTAGGATATGGACAGCAAGTAGTGGGGGGAGGGGGGGAGAGAGAGAGAGAGAGAGAGAGAGCGAGCGATCAGAAGGCATAAGAAAAAGTATCTGCATTTGATTGTTTACATTTGATTATTAACAATCCGGGGAGGGTGTTAGTTTAGGGTTGTAGCTGCCTGGAGGTGAACTTTTATTGCGGTTTTGAAGGAGGATAGAGATGCACTTTCTTTTATACCTGTTGGGAGCGCATTCCACATTGATGTGGCATAGAAAGAGAATGAGTTAAGACCTTTGTTAGTTCGGAATCTGGGTTTAACGTGGTTAGTGGGTACAGTTCATCCCTGTCCGTTGATTATTTTACTTTGTATGACCCATTTTAATACAGTTTTTTGCTCTCTCACATTACCGCAAGTAGAGTACAGCCATGTACCGTATTTTCCGCACCATAAGCCGCCCTGGGTTATAAGCCGCGCCTTCAATGAACGGCATATTTCAAAACTTTGTCCACCTATAAGCCGCCCCGTGTTATAAGCCGCATCTAACTGCGCTAAAGGGAATGTCAAAAAAACAGTCAGATAGGTCAGTCAAACTTTAATAATATATTAAAAACCAGCGTGATGTGGGCGCGCATGGAGTCGTATATCAACATGGACGGAGCTGCGTGAAAAAAGCCACCCGGCCTCTTCGCGTAAACTTCCCTTAACCACTCGCTCATCTTTTCTTCATCCATCCATCCCTTCGAGTTAGCTTTTATGATGACGCCGGCTGGAAAGGTCTCTTTTGGCAAGGTCTTCCTTTTGAATATCACCATGGGTGGAAGTTTCTGGCCATTAGCATGGCAAGCTAGAACCACAGTGAAGGATGACTTCTCATTCCCTGTGGTGCGAATATTCACCGTACGTGCTCCCGTTGTATCCACAGTGCGGTTCACAGGAATATCAAAAGTCAGTGGAACCTCGTCCATGTTGATAATGTTCTCTGGCCGGATCTTTTTTTCAGCTATCTTGTTTTTACAATATGCACGGAAAGTAGCCAGCTTTTCTTGAAAGTCTTTAGGCAGTTGCTGTGAAATAGTAGTCCGTGTGCGGATGGAGAGATTGCGTCTTTTCATGAACCGGAAACCTGTCGCTTAGTAGGAGCCATTTTGTGGTCTTTACAGATGTAAACACACAAATGAAATGAAACGCAATATCCGGGGGCTTCTTCTTCTACGGGGGCGGGTGGTTGCTTACAGTAGAAGAAGAAGCGCTTCCTCTTCTATGGGGGCGGGTGCTTACCTTGGCGGTTGCTTACCATAGAAGAAGAAGCGCTTCCTCTTCTACGGGGAAAAAAGATGGCGGCTGTTTACCGTAGTTGCGAGACCTAAACTTTATGAAAATGAATATTAATATTAATCCATATATAAGGCGCACCGGGTTATAAGCCGCACTGTCACCTTTTGAGAAAATTTGTGGTTTTTAGGCGCGGCTTATAGTGCGGAAAATACGGTAAACAAATGATTTAGCCAACAACAATGGTTGCCGCGGTCCCATAATGCATTGCGAAATCACGTGCCCTTTCGAGCCTGATTGTGACCCTTGTTACCTTTATAAGGACCCTGAGAGATGCGAACCGTCTGACCAATCAGCTCGTTGTCTCTTCGACCTCGGCCACGCCCCATGCCGCCTCCGCCTCCCCCTCGCTGCTGTGCACCTGCAGGGTGACAAACCTCCCTTCAAACACTCAAAATGTGAAAACTGATGCTCCACTGTTAACCAGCCAGAAGGGGGCCCCTTACCACCGCCGCCATGATGCATGGGGCTGCTGATGCGTGGGCTCATGGGAGCGAAGCTTCCCACTGTGAAGTTGGTCACGTCTCTGGGCTGAAAGACACGACCAACTGAGTCAACATGTGCACAAACTGAGTAAAGTCAGTCCTTGATGAGATGGCGGCGTGCACGCGAGTGAATTAATGTCAGCAAATGACAGCTGACCTTGGAGCCGCCAGCTAACACGAGGTGGCGGGTCTTGCAGACAAACATTCCTCCGTTCTCCACAAGCTTCTTACAGTGCAGGAAGGCGAATCCTCGGAAAAGATGGCGAATCTCACCTTCTCGGCCCTGCAGGGGGCACACACTTTGAGTGTTAGTGTGAACGTGACATTAGCGAGAAGACATCAACGTTCTTACCGAGTGCGGGCCGTCAATAACCTTCACGATGTCTTTGACATGGATGTTGTTCTGCTCAGAGTCCAGTGCCACTGCAAAACGGTTGTCCTTTTTGCGGTTGACCGCCTGGTGGCGCACCGTCAGCACTTTCCCGTGCATGTTCAACACCTGTGAGAGGGAGGGCCAAGTGGCATCATTCGCTCAAGTTTTTTAGGCTATTACATTTAATAAAAATAAATCAATAAAAAAAATCACCTGAAACGTCTCTCTCTCCAGCCGCACGATGACTCCCACCGTCTGCGGGTCTAGCTGCACCAGCTCCCCCCACTCGTGCTGGCCCCCTGCGTCAACGCCAGACGCTGTTTCTGAGCAGAGCTGCAGATCTCTGGGTAACACCTTCAGCTGCAGGCAGGAAACAAGCAACCAAGGATCACCAGGCTGACTCTGCTCTCCGTTTACCAGAGGTGTGGACTCGAGTCACATGACTTGGACTCAAGTCAGACTCGAGTCATGAATTTGATGACTTTAGACTCGACTTGACAAAATGTAAAAAGACTTGCAACTCGACTTAGACTTTAACATCAATGACTTGTGACTTCACTTGGACTTGAGCCTTTTGAATTGACATGACTTGCTACTTTCCCCAAAACCCAAAGATGAAAAAGTTATTCGGGAGCGCTCCGTATTTTTCATTGTGTACTTGTCTATCAGCGTTGCGTGTGTCAGCTGGTGTGCGCTCAGTACAACAGCCAATCAAATTAGATCTACTTTGTTTTCATCACACAGCATTCATCCAATCAAATTGCAGGACAACCAACGAAGAAGACATGTCCAAACCACACGCCAGTGAACAAAAAATGATACCTAAAATAATTTTGTTTGGGTATAAAAATTACGAGGTGGTCAACACAAAACGGTTTGCAGTATGCAACACATGCGGTTCGAAAATTACTGATGGAGAGGCAACAACTTCCAACTTCGTCCGGCATTTGAAGTTGCACAAAGAACGGTAAGTTTTGAATGTAAGATAACGTTTATTGGCTAAGTAACGTGACTTTTATTTGCTGTGTAGTTAAATCAGTGAGGCTGTAAACTCACTGCTAACGTTATAACGTTATTGCAAACACGGGAATCTGTTGCAGTTCACTACCTTATTCATACTTTTTGTTCAGTGATTTTTTTTTAAGCAGGGTTACGTTAGTCAATATATCACACGTAACGTTAGACGGCGGTCAGCAGCACCGCGTATTTTAGCCACCTAAAAAAAGACAAAAATAGTAAAAGGTCAGTTAAAATGTATACTATATTATGAATATGTGTACCGTTTTAGCTAGCTTTCTGACATACTGTTGGTTGTTTACCTCAGTGGTCCCCAACCACCGGGCCGCACAAGAAATAATTTTTTTATTTATTTATTTTTTTTATTAAATCAACATAAAAAACACAAGATACACTTACAAGTAGTGCACCAACCCAAAACAACTCTCTCCCCCCTTTTGTTCTGGGCATTGAACATGAAGACTCTTCCTTCCTTCCGAGTGGCCATGAGAGTCTTGGCAGTGCCTGCCTCCAGTGCTCCAGTGGAGCGAGTTTTCAGCCATGGTGGCATCATACTACGCCCCCATCGTGCACAAATGACTGACAGACTCTTGGCTAATTTGGTCTTTTGCAAATGCAATGCAGCATAGGGCCCTGACATATAAAAAGTACAACTTTTTTGTTATGTTCACGTATATGTCATGTTTTTTCAATGTTAACACTTTTGTACAAATAAGTACATTTGCACTTTATTTTTCAATGTGTTTGTTCTGTAAAGGAATGAGTTAATGTTTAAAATGACTGGTTAATAGTGCTATTATAAAGTGCAATGTCAGCACAATTTTCTTTCCTGCAATTTAAAATGCACTTGTTTTAATAAATAAATACAGCGTTTGAAAAGCATACACAATCTGTGTTAATATATTAGTCTGTGGTTAAAAGGACTTGAAAGGACTCGAAACTCAAAATGCAGGACTTAGGACTTGACTTGAGACTTTCCAGTCTTGACTTTGGACTTGACTCGGGGCTTGCCTGTCTTGACTCGGGACTTGACTTGGACTTGAGGGCAAAGACCTGAGACTTACTTGTGACTTTCAAAACAATGACTTGGTCCCACCTCAGCTGATATCATAAAAGGATATCAATATATATCGCCATAGACACGTGACCAACTAGCACTACAAATTGTGTTCGATAAAACGTTCGATATATTTTCTTTCTTCCTCGGAAGAAACAGGAAGTTGTGAAGCAAGGTTGTTTGGACGAACAAAGGCAGTCGCTAACCGAGCAACGCAGGAAGTGATCGCTGATCAGTGGGAGTGACACGCTAACAGCCAATCAGGTAACAGTATCAACTATCGAGTTTGGTTGTGCCATCTTGTTGTCTCGCGGTTGACTCTTTGCATGGAGTGAGGAGAGACAGTAAAATAGAATGCTGCAGAGAGCCAAGAAATTGTCGATAATACAGGAAAAGTCGCCTCGACAGTATGGCAGTTTTTGGGATTTTTTAAGACGGACTGTAGCCAGACCAAGGCGCTTGTAATCAGTAATACAGGGATCCCAGTGAGGTAAAGAAACAATGATTTGAAAAATATCAGCTGGCTCAAGCTTTTCATTTAATCAACTAACTGGAGTCATTGGGAAAAGATGGAAACAAATAATTAATTATGGAACTACTAAATTATTAGTTTGTAAACCTCTAATAAGAAATTCGAGTTGGCAAAAAGGAACTAAAATAAATAGAAAAATATATAAGTTTTATTTAATAAAGAAATATGTGAAGGCTGCCCCATACAACACATTTGGAAAATGGGAGGACTTTTTTGACTGCCCGTTGCCGTGGGATGCCATATTCAAACTAATCTATAAAACTACTATTGATGTGCAAAATCGTTATTTTCAAATTAAAATTATTTATAACTTCTTACCCACGGGGAAAATGTTAAAATTATGGAATATGACAGAGTCAGATGACTGCCGATTTTGTTGTCTGGAGTCTGAATCCACCCTGCATTTGTTTTGGTATTGTCATATTGTGTCTTCCTTTTGGGTGGAAGTTGAAAAAATGTGTTTAAGGATTGGTTTGTTTATGAAGCTTGATGTGGTTTCTGTTATTTTGGGAGAGTTCATTGACAATCATGATTTAACCAATTTAATTATAGTACTCGGTAAAAGGTTTATTTTTAAGGCCAAAAACAGATATTCACTTAGTATTACTTTCTTTAAAAGATTTATTCAGTATTTTTAACTTTAGAAAGTTACATGGTTGAAAACAATAATGATGCCAAAAAACATAAAAAAAGATGGGAAGTCCTCAAAGGCTTATGTTGAAAGTGTAATTATGTTTATAGATTATATGCTATCTGTTGTTGTATTCCCTAACTTTTAGTGACCTGAACATAAGCTGGACTGTACATACATTTTTTGTTTTTGTTTTTAAAATGTAATTTTGTTTATAGATTACCGTATTTTCCGCACTATAAGGCGCACCTAAAAACCACAATTTTTCTCAAAAGCTGACAGTGCGCCTAATAACCCGGTGCGCTTTATTACGATTCATTTTCATAAAGTTTCGGTCTCGCAACTTCGGTAAACAGCCGCCATCTTTTTTCCCGGTAGAACAGGAAGCGCTTCTTCTTCTACGCAAGCAACCGCCAAGGAAAGCACCCGCCCCCATAGAACAGGAAGCGCTTCACCCGCCCCCATAGAACAGGAAGCGCTTCACCCGCCCCCGGAAGAAGAAGAAAAAACGCGCGGATATCACCGTACGTTTCATTTCCTGTTTACATCTGTAAAGACCACAAAATGGCTCCTACTAAACGATCCGGGTCATAAAAAGACGCAATCTCTCCATCCGCACACGGATTACTACCGTATTTCACAGCAACTGAACCGCACTGTGGAACGGGAGCACGTACGGTGAATATTCGCTCCACAGGGAATGAGAAGTCATCCTTCACTGTGGTTCTAGCTTGCCATGCTAACTTCCACTCATGGTGATATTCAAAAGGAAGACCTTGCCAAAAGAGACCTTTCCAGCCGGCGTCATCATAAAAGCTAACTCGAAGGGATGGATGGATGAAGAAAAGATGAGCGAGTGGTTAAGGGAAGTTTACGCGAAGCGGCCGGGTGGCTTTTTTCACGCTGCTCCGTCCATGTTGATATATGACTCTATGCGCGCCCACATCACAGATGGTGTCAAAAAACAAGTGAAGCACACAAATACAACACTCGCCGTCATTCCGGGTGGATTAACCAAAGAACTCCAACCGCTGGATATTGGTGTCAACAGGGCATTCAAATCACGACTGCGAACTGCGTGGGAAAAATGGATGACCGAAGGCGAACACACCTTCACTAAGACGGGCAGACATCGCCGGACAACATACGCCAACATCTGCCAGTGGATTGTAAATGCCTGGGCAGATATTTCTGTCACAACTGTGGTCCGAGCTTTCCGGAAGGCAGGATTCACAGAACTGCTGCACAACAACAGCGACACTGAATCCGATGATTTCGAAGAGACGGAGCCGGCCATTTTGGAAGCCACGCTAGCGCAACTTTTCAATTCGGACACCGAAGACGAAGAATTCGAAGGATTTACCGGTACGAATGAAGAATAACTTCAGAAAGTGAGCGCTATGTTTATTTTGTGTGTTGTGTGTTGTGACATTAACGTTCGAGCAACATTACCGGTATGTTGCTATTGCTCTACACCATTTTGAATTTTACTATGTTTGTGATTGCACATTTGTACATTTTGGGACAGAGTTGTTAGAACGCTGGTTTTCAATATATTATTAAAGTTTGACTGAACTATCTGACTGTTTTTTTGACATTCACTTTAGCGCAGCGTTTTTTTGACATTCACTTTAGCGCAGCGTAGGCGCGGCTTATAGTCCGGGGCGGCTTATTGGTGGACAAAATTATGAAATATGTAATTCATAGAAGGTGCGGCTAATAATCCGGTGCGCCTTATAGTGCGGAAAATACGGTATATGCAATCTGTTGTGTTCCAAAATTTTCTGTTTTATTTTTTGGTTTTTTTTCTCAGTGTACATGAATGAAGGTGTGTGTTGCTGGACCCGACTTGGACATTATCTGGACTGGACCTGGTTTAAAAAAACAAACAAAAAAACCTTTAAACGAAGCTAATTTCATTTACAACCAGGTCTGGTGAAGATAAGGTCCTTTCTTTCCTTTTTTTTTTTTTTTTTTTTTTAATAGATAAATAAATATTTTCTTGGATAAAAAGGAAAGTAAACAATATAAAAATAATTACATAGGGGAGAAAAAAAAAAAAAAAAAAAAAAAGTAATTACCGGTAAATGAAAATGTTAATGGACCAGCAGCACTAATTTGTTACATTTCTTATGTATTCCTTTATTTTGCCCCTTCATTTTAAGAGGTTATTGTCAAATGTTCAACATGATTTTCGAATTTTTGTACATTGCTTGAGTGTTTTCCATGGTTGTGTTGACATTTCCTTTCTGCCTTGATAGTTGAGGGGATCATGATCGGAAAAAGGTTATATTTCAAGTAAAAAACTTTCTTCGTTAGGTCCTTATTTTCGATAGTTCATAAAAAATATCAGTAATTGTCGACACACAAACACTTATATCGTGACACAGTTTTCAGCAGGTACCTCGTGCATGGTGAGGTCGGAGAAGAGGATGACAAAGTTCTCCTCCACTCGTACGATGAGACCCGTGTCACCTTCATAACGCCCGGCGATCACCTTCACGTGGTCGCCCATGCGGAAATATTTCTTTAACTCGTGAGCCGGGAACTCCAGGGGGTCCTGCAGGGGGAGTCATATTGTTGGCACTGATTATTGTGAAGAACGTGTTATGTTTGGCGTGGACGGCATACATGTGGTAAGTGTGTGTACCTTCAGGTCTTCATGTTTGGGCATGATGGTGATTTTGTTGCCATCCACACTCAAGATCTTTCCCTGCAGGTTGATCAGCTCCCCCTCACACACCTCCACGTTGTCACCGGCTTGCAGGTTGTGTTCACGCTCCTTACCTGCAAACACACACACACGGTTGTAGCCAGCGGACATTTGCAGGGGCAGGTCTTACACTGACCGCCTCACACACCTGACTCTGTGACCACCTCAAGGTCAATTCCTTCCGGTTGGTCTTCAAACTTCTCCAACTCTGACAGAGTGGGCTTCACGCCATCTGTGATCTGTCTCAAAAGACACAAATATTGCATCAGTGCTTCCCACACTTGTGGCGGGTTGCCAACCGAAAAAATCAAAATACACATTTTTACTTTTAAGCAATACAGGATAGTAACACTTCACCTTCCAGGGCTGCCACTTTCTGCCAATTGTGTGCCACAAACCATTGACTATGTTATTTGTTTCAGAATTTCAGTTTGAGGTTGAAGCAAAAGGCGTCCAGAGTTAGTCAGCACAAAGTGCCGAGCAGCTGATTGGCCAGTTTAAAGTTAACGGTCAATCTTTGAAGTTAATGCTTGTAAGTAGAAATGCATTTGCTGTTTTATGTCAGTTTTGTTCCATTAAAATCGCATTGGCCAGTTCAAAGTTAACGGTCAATCTTTGAAGTTAATGCTTGTAAGTAGAAATGCATTTGCTGTTTTATGTCAGTTTTGTTCCATTAAAATCGCATTGGTGAAATGTTTGCAAAATATTAAAACGATTGCAATTCTTTTTTTCATGAGCCTGTCATTGGGGCCAACCATTGTATGTTAGCGTTAAGCCATCGACATAAAGGCCAACCTTCGAACCCAAAACCAAATCAAGATCTACCCCTGCGTAAACTGTTTTTATATATATATATATATATATATATATATATATATATATATATATATATATATATATATATACATATACATATACATATATATATATATATATATATATATATATATATATATATATACATACATACATACATACAGGTAAAAGCCAGTAAATTAGAATATTTTGAAAAACTTGATTTATTTCAGTAATTGCATTCAAAAGGTGTAACTTGTACATTATATTTATTCATTGCACACAGACTGATGCATTCAAATGTTTATTTCATTTAATTTTGATGATTTGAAGTGGCAACAAATGAAAATCCAAAATTCCGTGTGTTACAAAATTAGAATATTACTTAAGGCTAATACAAAAAAGGGATTTTTAGAAATGTTGGCCAACTGAAAAGTATGAAAATGAAAAATATGAGCATGTACAATACTCAATACTTGGTTGGAGCTCCTTTTGCCTCAATTACTGCGTTAATGCGGCGTGGCATGGAGTCGATGAGTTTCTGGCACTGCTCAGGTGTTATGAGAGCCCAGGTTGCTCTGATAGTGGCCTTCAACTCTTCTGCGTTTTTGGGTCTGGCATTCTGCATCTTCCTTTTCACAATACCCCACAGATTTTCTATGGGGCTAAGGTCAGGGGAGTTGGCGGGCCAATTTAGAACAGAAATACCATGGTCCGTAAACCAGGCACGGGTAGATTTTGCGCTGTGTGCAGGCGCCAAGTCCTGTTGGAACTTGAAATCTCCATCTCCATAGAGCAGGTCAGCAGCAGGAAGCATGAAGTGCTCTAAAACTTGCTGGTAGACGGCTGCGTTGACCCTGGATCTCAGGAAACAGAGTGGACCGACACCAGCAGATGACATGGCACCCCAAACCATCACCCAACCATGCAAATTTTGCATTTCCTTTGGAAATCGAGGTCCCAGAGTCTGGAGGAAGACAGGAGAGGCACAGGATCCACGTTGCCTGAAGTCTAGTGTAAAGTTTCCACCATCAGTGATGGTTTGGGGTGCCATGTCATCTGCTGGTGTCGGTCCACTCTGTTTCCTGAGATCCAGGGTCAACGCAGCCGTCTACCAGCAAGTTTTAGAGCACTTCATGCTTCCTGCTGCTGACCTGCTCTATGGAGATGGAGATTTCAAGTTCCAACAGGACTTGGCGCCTGCACACAGCGCAAAATCTACCCGTGCCTGGTTTACGGACCATGGTATTTCTGTTCTAAATTGGCCCGCCAACTCCCCTGACCTTAGCCCCATAGAAAATCTGTGGGGTATTGTGAAAAGGAAGATGCAGAATGCCAGACCCAAAAACGCAGAAGAGTTGAAGGCCACTATCAGAGCAACCTGGGCTCTCATAACACCTGAGCAGTGCCAGAAACTCATCGACTCCATGCCACGCCGCATTAACGCAGTAATTGAGGCAAAAGGAGCTCCAACCAAGTATTGAGTATTGTACATGCTCATATTTTTCATTTTCATACTTTTCAGTTGGCCAACATTTCTAAAAATCCCTTTTTTGTATTAGCCTTAAGTAATATTCTAATTTTGTGACACACGGAATTTTGGATTTTCATTTGTTGCCACTTCAAATCATCAAAATTAAATGAAATAAACATTTGAATGCATCAGTCTGTGTGCAATGAATAAATATAATGTACAAGTTACACCTTTTGAATGCAATTACTGAAATAAATCAAGTTTTTCAAAATATTCTAATTTACTGGCTTTTACCTGTATATATATATTCCCCCCCCCCCCCCCCCCCCCAAGTATCTAACAATATAGATTTTTTTAGGCAATCTCTGCGCTTACTCGATGTCATATGTCATACGCCAGCAGCCAAGAGGAGCTTTTGTAACCTGTATTTTGAAAAGGTTTTATTATATATTTTTTATGTCAAATAATATATTGCAAAACAGTATTCTGAATCAAATTGTCATAATTAGAATCGGAATATCATTGTGCTATATTTTGTGTGTGTTTAGTTTTACAGTAATTGAATCGTAGAGATTTTCAATAAACAACTTCATGTGGAATTCATCTCAGATTTAAAGGACTGTTTATCTGTATATCCGCCAGACTAATTCCAACCTTCAGGGAGGGCAGAATAATATTTGTAAATAAACCAGGGGAGTCCTAAGTGAAGCCTGTGATTGATTGTATTAATAAAATAAGCAGCAGAAATATAATGAAACATTAAATATATTGATATTAATAACATATTTATGTTTAAATATATGTACCGTATTTTCCGCACTATTAGCCGCACCTAAAAACCACAAATTTACTCAAAAGCTGACAGTGCGGCTTATAACCCGGTGCGCTTTATATATGGATTAATATTAAGATTCATTTTCATAAAGTTTCGGTCTCGCAACTACGGTAAACAGCCGCCATCTTTTTTCCCCGTAGAAGAGGAAGTGCTTCTTCTTCTACGCAAGCAACCGCCAAGGTAAGCACCCGCCCCCATAGAACAGGAAGCGCTTATTCTTCTACTGTAAGCAACCACCCGCCCCGGTAGAAGAAGAAGAAGCGCGCGGATATTACGTTTCATTTCCTTTGTGTGTTTACATCTGTAAAGACCACACAATGGCTCCTACTAAGCGACAGGTTTCCGGTTCATGAAAAGACGCAATCTCTCCATCCGCACACGGACTACTATTTCACAGCAACTGCCTAAAGACTTTCAAGAAAAGCTGGCTACTTTCCGTGCATATTGTAAAAACAAGATAGCTGAAAAAAAGATCCGGCCAGAGAACATTATCAACATGGACGAGGTTCCACTGACTTTTGATATTCCTGTGAACCGCACTGTGGATACAACGGGAGCACGTACGGTGAATATTCGCACCACAGGGAATGAGAAGTCATCCTTCACTGTGGTTCTAGCTTGCCATGCTAATGGCCAGAAACTTCCACCCATGGTGATATTCAAAAGGAAGACCTTGCCAAAAGAGACCTTTCCAGCCGGCGTCATCATAAAAGCTAACTCGAAGGGATGGATGGATGAAGAAAAGATGAGCGAGTGGTTAAGGTAAGTTTACGCGAAGAGGCCGGGTGGCTTTTTTCACGCAGCTCCGTCCATGTTGATATACGACTCCATGCGCGCCCACATCACGCTGGTTTTTAATATATTATTAAAGTTTGACTGACCTATCTGACTGTTTTTTTGACATTCCTTTAGCGCAGTTAGATGCGGCTTATAACACGGGGCGGCTTATAGGTGGACAAAGTTTTGAAATATGCCGTTCATTGAAGGCGCGGCTTATAACCCAGGGCGCCTTATGGTGCGGAAAATACGGTATACCTTTTTTAAAGCCTTTTTACATTACACGTGTCAAACAATACAGTGTCATTTTGACAGCCCCTAGTCACACTCCCACCACACCTCTGGCCACCACAAATGTATTGCCTGTCTGTGGGGAAAACTGTGCATCGTGAGATTTACAAATTACAAATTATTAAGGGTGTGGTGGACTTAGTGGACATATTATGTGCATGTGCTACAGGACACCTTACTAAAAAATGCTTTAGTGAGAAAATCATCAGAAGACTTCCTGCTCACCACAGCCGACATGGCGAAGCTCTTGAACAGGAAACCTTTGCGACTGTATCGGTTTGCCTCGAAGATCATAAAGTCTCCATCATGGCTGACATCCCCTCCCAGCGACCTGTCAAATCAAACGTTGCCATGTTAGTCAAACATACCGTCAAACTACGTGGCTTTATGGTGCGGATTTTAGATGATATGAGCAGACTACCTTTGTGTGCCTACCTGATCTTCTCTGCATCAAACAGCCTCTGAGCAGGTCTCTTAAACTTCTTCCTCTTAGCAAACCAGTCTTTCTGCATAAACAGAAAGGAGGTGTAAGTCATGAACCCCTGTGTGTGAGATCTTGACCCACCAAGCTCATCTTGGCCTTGATGCGGTCCAGGTCGATACGAGGGATCATCTTCAGGGAGATTGTATTCTGGCTGGGCTCGACGTAGTCCACCTGGAGGATAAGCAACAGAACACCACTGACGTTAAAACAACTTCTATCTTCCTCACTAACTAATGTGTTGCCAAAGTGACCGGGTGTTGCAATGAGCACCTGTGCGATGTCGTCTTTGTACAGGCCTCGTTTCAGCCTGACCCAGGATTTTGGCTTCAGGTTGGTGACTTCTTTCACAACCTTGAGGACGTCCGTCATTTCCTTGATGGGAACCATCTGCTGGTTCCACAAGCCCATCCGAAGGTTTCCGATGCCCTCGATGGCCGCTTTGACGTGCGTCTGCTTGTAGGACTCCACGTAGATGTAGCCCTTCACGTGGTCCGGGGCCACCACAGACTTAATCTGGAGCGGCTGTGGGCGCGACAGTGGAACATTTTAGCTACACACCGTTTTTACACAATGGATAATGAGCATTCACAGCTTCTTACTGTGTCAGTGAACTGATAGGCGATAAACTTCCGCATCAGTGCGATGGCTGTGGCCCTCTCCTCCCCTATCTGAAAAGACATGACACTGTGAGTTTGAGTGTGTTTAAAGGGGAACATTATCACCAGACCTATGTAAGCGTCAATATATACCGTATTTTCCGCACTATTAGCCGCACCTAAAAACCACAAATTTACTCAAAAGCTGACAGTGCGGCTTATAACCCGGTGCGCTTTATATATGGATTAATATTAAGATTCATTTTCATAAAGTTTAGGTCTCGCAACTACGGTAAACAGCCGCCATCTTTATTCCCCGTAGAAGAGGAAGTGCTTCTTCTTCTACGCAAGCAACCGCCAAGGTAAGCACCCGCCCCCATAGAAGAGGAAGCGCTCCTTCTTCTACTGTAAGCAACCACCCGCCCCCGTAGAAGAAGAAGAAGCGCGCGGATATTACGTTTCATTTCCTTTGTGTGTTTACATCTGTAAAGACCACAAAATGGCTCCTACTAAGCGACAGGTTTCCGGTTCATGAAAAGACGCAATCTTTCCATCCGCACACGGACTACTATTTCACAGCAACTGCCTAAAGACTTTCAAGAAAAGCTGGCTACTTTCCGTGCATATTGTAAAAACAAGATAGCTGAAAAAAAGATCCGGCCAGAGAACATTATCAACATGGACGAGGTTCCACTGACTTTTGATATTCCTGTGAACCGCACTGTGGATACAACGGGAGCATGTACGGTGAATATTCGCACCACAGGGAATGAGAAGTCATCCTTCACTGTGGTTCTAGCTTGCCATGCTAATGGCCAGAAACTTCCACCCATGGTGATATTCAAAAGGAAGACCTTGCCAAAAGAGACCTTTCCAGCCGGCGTCATCATAAAAGCTAACTCGAAGGGATGGATGGATGAAGAAAAGATCAGCGAGTGGTTAAGGGAAGTTTACGCGAAGAGGCCGGGTGGCTTTTTTCACGCAGCTCCGTCCATGTTGATATACGACTCCATGCGCGCCCACATCACGCTGGTTTTTAATATATTATTAAAGTTTGACTGACCTATCTGACTGTTTTTTTGACATTCCCTTTAGCGCAGTTAGATGCGGCTTATAACACGGGGCGGCTTATAGGTGGACAAAGTTTTGAAATATGCCGTTCATTGAAGGCGCGGCTTATAACCCAGGGCGGTTTATGGTGCGGAAAATACGGTACCTTGATGTTGCAGAAAAAAAGACCATATATTTTTTTAACCGATTTCCGAACTCTAAATGGGTGAATTTTGGCGAATTAAACGCCTTTCTATTATTCGCTCTTGGAGCGATGACGTCACAACGTGACGTCACATCGGGAAGCAATCCGCCATTTTCTCAAACACATTACAAACACCGAGTCAAATCAGCTCTGTTATTTTCTGTTTTTTCGACTGTTTTCCGTACCTTGGAGACATCATGTTATTTTCCGTTTTTTCCGTACCTTGGAGACATCATGCCTCGTCGGTGTGTTGTCGGAGGGTGTAACAACACGAACAGGGACGGATTCAAGTTGCACCAGTGGCCCAAAGATGCTAAAGTGGCAAGAAATTGGACGTTTGTTCCGCACACTTTACCGACGAAAGCTATGCTACGACAGAGATGGCAAGAATGTGTGGATATTAAGGCTGAAACGACGCGTCGACATAGTCGACGTCATCGGTTACGTAAATACGTCGACGCCGTTTTTGTGCGTCGGCGCGTCGCATATTTACGTCACACTACTGTCATGGCGTAGCGCAAATCAGACGATGCGAGCGAGGGGAAAAAAGCACGCCAAAAGTCGTCAAAAGTGTGGGAGTATTTCAATAAACGGCCTAATAATGTTGTTGTATGCACACTGTGTCGAGCGGAAATGGCCTATCATAGCAGCACAACGGCTATGAACGAACATTTGAAAAGAAAACACCCGACAGCGTTCTTGCCATCACCATCAACTAGTCAATCGTCCGCGTGCGTATACGTTGTCATCATTACACAAAAACATGAATGTGTCATTTGTATCTGCGTTGTAAATTCATAAACTAAAGCACCGTTTCGCTCTGAGAGGCGCGTTTGGCGTGCCTGTTTAGTGTTTACAAAGACGCGCTCTTCTTTAACGCTGTGGAGAGGCGGCGGCGGCGAGCGAGCGGCGAGGCGGGGCGCGCCGGGAGCGACGCCGCAATCGTGCCCAGGTGCGCGATGATCCAATCTCCTCTCGCTGAAGAAAAGGGGAGCAGCAGAGAGAGAGGGAAGAGAGACTGGAAGGAGCCAAAGTGAAGCTGACGTGGAGCGAGAGAGGAGGAGAGCCAGAGACAGGGGGACGACGAGCGAGCGAGGAAGAGGAGCCGAAAAGCGAGGAAAGAAAGAGAAAAGAGTTGGAAGAGAAAAGACTTTGTGTAAAATTAAAAGATTGTAAACCTGACAAAGCCGTCTGGCGTTCAGTCTGTCGGTCCTGAAAGAACCCCACGGCACAAAGACGTGTCACAAACGCTAACGTTAATTAGTTGTGCAAATACCTTTTACAACATTAACAGTTACATATACTATGTACAAACCAACAATTAACTTTCACTTTAATCATACTATCATTGTTGTGTTATTAAGCAAAATAAGCAATACTTTTACTTTTGTTGAAATGTTTACACTGTACACTTTTTTGTATTGGATGTTTATCTTTATTTTTGCACATTTTAGCAAATAAGCAATACTTTTACTTTTGTTGAAATGTTTACACTGTTATAGAATATTTCCGTTTTGCACTTTTTTGTATTGGATGTTTATCTTTATTTTTGCACATTTTAAAGCAAAATAAGCAATACTTTTACTTTTGACATGCTTATACTATTGCAGAATATTAAGATTTGCACTGGATGTTTACTTTTATATTTGCACATTAAAAAGCAAATAAGCTACTTCTAATTTTGTTAAATGTTAAAAGTTTTAAATGTTTACATTGTTACAGAATATTTTGTCATGTTGTTGTCAATGTTGACTGAGTGGCCATACTTTTTTTTTTGTAAATAAAAATCATGCCTTTTGAAAAAACTGGCCTACATTTATTTTTTCCTCTTCATTTTAAATTAAAAAAATAATCGGTAAAAGGAAAAATAATCTATAGATTAATCGAAAAAAAAAAAAAAAATCTATAGATTAACCGATTAATCGAAAAAAAAAAATCTATAGATTAATCGATAGAAAAATAATCGTTAGCTGCAGCCCTAGTGGATATCCTGCAACACTCAAAACAGATGCGTTTCCAACTGGACTGGACAGATCAGCTTTCAGGAAAAGAGAGCGGATGAGGGTATGTCTACAGAATATATTAATTGATAAAAACTGGGCTGTCTGCACTCTCAAAGTGCATGTTGTTGCCAAATGTAATTCATATGCTGTAAACCTAGTTCATAGTTGTTAGTTTCCTTTAATGCCAAACAAACATACCAATCGTTGGTTAGAAGGCGATCGCCGAATTCGTTCTCGCTTTCCCCCGTGTCGCTGGCTGTCGTGTCGTTTTCGTCGGTTTCGCTTGCATACGGTTCAAACCGATATGGCTCAATAGCTTCAGTTTCTTCTTCAATTTCGTTTTCGCTACCTGCCTCCACACTACAACCATCCGTTTCAATACATGCGTAATCTGTTGAATCGCTTAAGCCGCTGAAATCCGAGTCTGAATCCGAGCTAATGTCGCTATACCTTGCTGTTCTATGCGCCATGTTTGTTTGTATTGGCATCACTGTGTGACGTCACAGGAAAATGGACGGGTGTATATAAAATCAGGCACTTTGAAGCTTTTTTTAGGGATATTGCGTGATGGGTAAAATTTTGAAAAAAACTTCGAAAAATAAAATAAGCCACTGGGAACTGATTTTAAATGGTTTTAACCCTTCTGAAATTGTGATAATGTTCCCCTTTAAGGAAATAAGGAGTTGCAGGGTTCCCACCTTGCACTTGACGGTCCACAGATTAGGATCCCTGACGTTGACAAACACAGATCGAGAGTCAAACAAGTTGTTTTCTTGATTCTGATTGGTGGGTCGGCGTTTACATACTTGACTCCAGGAAGTAGCTGCTGCTGTGTGATGTCATCAGAGAGCTCTTCGGACCCACCAGAGGAGCTACACACCACCGCAGAGGAAGAAAAGAGAAACTGAATTTATCTGAATTTGGAATACAGATTCTGTTTTTGGTGGTTATTTATATACAAAACACCTTTCAATCAGATGCTTTTTGAATTGGCTAATGTTCATTTCTTTTTAGCAGTTTTGAGTAGGCTTGGGTACCGAATTCAGTACTTTTACAGGCACCAACCAAATTCTGTTGGTACTACCGGGTATCGATTCACGTAAAATCAAACGGTGCCATATTTCGATACCTTTGTTGCACGTGACGTCATGTCCGGTTGGAGCTCACTTAAACAATCACTCAAACAGAGCTCAGGGGGGATTCAGCCAAACTCCCTCTAAGTAATGTTGCTATTTTCAATACAAATAAAGAAACACTCCAACGTAAAGTAAGGCTCCACTCTTCCAAAACGCGATAGCTTGATGCTAATTTACATTGGATTTGCTGTAGACAGGCTACTATTAGCATTAGCAATTTTCCGTGGCGATTTCAACACCTCCAAATTTAGTAAAAGAAACTACAACTAAGATGAATGTTACAAACCGCTGGTGTGTCATTAGCGCTATACTTACAGTTTTAACACTTTGTAGGGTGCAACATAACATTTATCTCCCTGGAAAAAAAAGCTCATTCCTAGTGAGACAACAAATCAGGGTTTCCCCAAAACTGCCAAAATACCTGTGGTGGTGAGGGCTCGGTTATGGGCGTGTCACCATGACATCATCGAGTAATTAGCATCATTTTCTATGATATGATTTTCTTTAAAAAGGCTCAAAAAATGTATATATATTTAAAACAAATATGTTATTAATTAGTATTAAAAAAATGTTTTCATCGTTTTGCCATATTTTCAATTGTTGCTGCTTTTTGTACAATGGACTTTGAGATTTTTTCAAGCGTTTACAGCATACTTGCCAACCTTGAGACCTCCGATTTCAGGAGGTGGGGGGTGGGGGGTGTGGTCGGGGTGGGGCGGGGGGCGTGGTTAAGATATATATATATAAGAAATACTTGACTTTCACTGAATTCTAGCTATATATATATATATATATATATATATATATATATATATATAAATAAATAAAATAAATACTTGAATTTCAGTGTTCATTTATTTACACATATACACACAACACTCCTCTACTCATTGTTGAGTTAAGGGTTGAATTGTCCATCCTTGTTCTATTCTCTGTCACTATTTCAGAACACACACATTATACAAATATACATTATAAAATCAATAAGAAAACGGGAGCTCTAATTTGGGAGTCTGAATTAGGATCAGAAGTTCCTATATAAACATTGCGTACTCACGTCGCCATTTTGTATTGATTACTGCAGCTGTGCACTGGATTCATTCACCAATACAAACTACAACTCTCAAACACTTTAGAGTTAGGCTCCACCATCAGAATGTGTACTTAAACTTATAAAGATCACATGGATATTATTCAGTGAGTTGATTCACCAAAACTAACCTGTTATACAGGAGGAAAAAGCACACAGGACGTTTCAATTGTTCACATACTGATCGCGCTCATCAGAATGACAAGACACTTCCGGTCTGCAGGTGATAGCATTCAATTGGGAAGAAACGCCCTACTGCCCCCTACTGACCAATGTGAATACTGATAAATGTGTAATGACAGCTTCAAAAACGAATTCAAACCACAAAATAAAATAAATAAATCAACACAAAAATGTGACACATTATGGGTGGGTCACATATGCATGTACAGTAGATGGCAGTATTGTCCTGTTTAAAAGTGTCACAACATTGCTGTTTACGGCAGACAAACTGCTTTACAGTAGACGAAACTTGACTGCTGTTGTTGTGTGTTGTTGCCGCGCTGGGAGGACGTTAATGAAACTGCCTAACAATAAACCCACATAAGAAACCAAGAACTCGCCCTCCATCATTAGCTGTATATATTGTGGGAAAGCGGACGTGAAGAACAGGCTGTCAACACGTCACTCAGGTCCGTATGGAGCTGGAGGGGGCGTGGCCTCCAGCTCCGCCTGAATTTCGGGAGATTTTCGGGAGAAAATTTGTCCCGGGAGGTTTTCGGGAGAGCCGCTGAATATCGGGAGTCTCCCGGAAAATCCGGGAGGGTTGGCAAGTATGGTTTACAGACTTTTAATGACTTTTTTTAAATTAAAAACCACTAGCAAAAAATCGAGCATCTTCTTCTGGTGTTATTTTAAATGTACTCGTGCTTAGAGACTACTTCTGTCCCTTGATGTCCCTGACTAAAGAAGAGAGCTGCAGACTTTCTCTTCTTGAAAGCCGCCAGTGTCATCTTAATATTTGCAAATTTCGTAGGTTGTCCGTGGGTATATCTGCATTGTATATAAAAATGACATCCACATCACAGACATGCTGACAACGCTCCAGACAATGGCGTGCATTTTGTTTACATCCGGCTATATATATCAAATCATACTGTAATGACCAGAATTTGATGTCAACTTTCCCCATGTTTGCAAACACACCGTCCATGCCAGAAAGATGATTGGCGGAGAATGAGGAAGTATTGTTGCGTGTCCGGTGATGAAAGTGTTTGCACGGGAGGTATAACCTGCTGGAATTGCGCAGTTTGTTATCATAAGATTGGTAATAAAACTTAAAAATAGCGTCGGACTTTGTGTGATTTCTTCTGGGGGCTACAATATACTTTAATTTGTTTACAAGTAAAAAAAAAAATCTATTTATAAAGGTGAGCCAGTAATAAAAATGCTGTGGCGGTTGACCACATTATATTAAGGAGAAACACTGTAAATATTAACATTGAATTAGTAAGCGTACTCTTGATTTGAATCAATTTCAATACTTATATCTAACCTACTGAGAGTTTACAACCATGTCAAATTATACGAAAGCATGTGTTTATCACAAATATTATTGTTTATTTAACACATTATTGTTAAGCTTAGGTAAGGTTGATTACAAAAATAAGTATTCGCCAAATATACTGTAAAAGGTACTCAAATAACTGACAAAAAACACACTTACATGCAACAACAAACTAAATAAAAATTAAGGAGCGAATTAAAATAAAGCTTCACCCCTGTAGTCATAATATGTACATTTAAGCAACTTCTCTATGACATTGTTCCATGTACTGCCACAAGTGGTTAGTAAAGTTTACTACATTTGAGTACCGGTACTGCTGCGGCCCATACAGAACACAGCCGAGAAACACAATTTGCTGGCAGCCCTCTAGGGGGTGCTCGCAGTCCAACAACAATGATTATGAAACTCTGGCCTATACAGTACCGCAATCTAATGTCTTTGAAGTGCAACTGCATTGCAAATGAGATTAAAATGTGTAAAAAAAACAAGTACACATAATTAGCTCATTTTTAATGAGACATCAAAACATTTTATTTTATAAACAATTAACATTTATTAGAATTTACTAACAGACACAAAAGTACAAAAAATGGGTACCCATCCCTAGTTTTCAGTGACTGTTTTATCTGTTAAATATCAAAAACTGACCAATAACCAGAAAATAGCGATGAAAAGTGTCACTTACAGATCAAAGTCATAAGTGTTTGCACTAGGGATGTCCCGATCCAGGTTTTTGCACTTCCGATCCGATACCGATATTGTTTTTGCATTTCCGATCCGATACCGATACTGACCGATACCGATACTGACCGATACTGGCCTATCCGAGCATGTATTAAAGTTTAAAGTTATTTAGCCTACTTACGGTAGTTGTCAGAATCATGTTGAAAAGGGATTTAGTACTCTTGATAACAACTAGCCAGCTGAATTAGGGGAGTTTGAATAATACACAATGGTTGGTAACAAGAAACTGACCTGTTTATTCAAGGATAAACACAAAATAGACAAAATTATACATGACAAACAGAAATGGCATCATTGAACTAGGGCTGGGCGATATGGCCTTTTTTTAATATTGCGATATTTTAAGGCCATATTGCGATACACAATATATATCTCGATATTTTGCCTTAGCCTTGAATGAACACTTGATGCATATAATCACAGCAGTATGATGATTCTATGTGTTTTGATTGATTGATTGAGACTTTTATTAGTAGGTTGCACAGTGAAGTACATATTCCGTACAATTGACCACTAAATGGTAACACCCCAATAAGTTTTTCAACTTGTTTAAGTCGGGGTCCACTTAAATTGATTAATGATACAGATATATACTATCAGATATATACTATCATCATAATACAGTCATCACACAAGATAATCACATTGAATTATTTACATTATTTATAATCCAGGGTGTGGAGGGGGGCGCCGGATGTAAGTGTGAAAAAGACAGCCAAAAGAGTTTCATATGAGAAAAAATCTTAAGTTAAAATATAGGGTAGAAATGCATCCATTTGCAGGAAATGTAGTCTTGATTTTCAACATTTTCTTTCAAGGCTTGCATGTCTACATTAAAACATTCTTCTTCATACTGCATTAATATATGCTACTTTTAAACTTTCATGCAGAGATTTTTTTTAAATGTC
This sequence comes from Nerophis lumbriciformis, assembly GCF_033978685.3. NCBI lineage: Eukaryota > Metazoa > Chordata > Actinopteri > Syngnathiformes > Syngnathidae > Nerophis > Nerophis lumbriciformis. The sequence continues at coordinate 4,604,477 of NC_084564.2, forward strand.
TCAAAAAAAAATTCAGTGTTGACAGCTAGATTTTTGTGGACATGTTCCATAAATATTGATGTTAAAGATTTATTTTTTTGTGAATAAATGTTTGGAATTAAGTTCATGAATCCAGATGGATCTCTATTACAATCCCCAAAGAGGGCACTTTAAGCTGATGATTACTTCTATGTGTAGAAATCTTTATTTATAATTGAATCACTTGTTTATTTTTCAACAAGTTTTTAGTTATTTTTATATCTTTTTTTCCAAATAGTTAAGGAAAGACCACAACAAATGAGCAATATTTTGCACTGTTATACAATTTAATAAATCAGAAGCTGATGACATAGTGCTGTATTTTACTTCTTTATCTCTTTTTTTCAACCAAAAATGCTTTGTTCTGATTAGGGGGTACTTGAATTAAAAAAATGTTCACAGGGGGTACATCACTGAAAAAACGTTGAGAACCACTGCCTTAGAGGGAGCGTTGCTCGCACGGCTGCGCTAACATCACAGCTAACGTTAGCCATGCTGCTACCTCTCTGCTCGGGGAGGACGTATACGTATGTGACGTATGACGTGACAGTATGTGACGTGTGTCGTGACAGAATGTGACGTGTGTAAGAAGGTGCGCTTGCTGTCTGTGAGAGGGAGACACAGGAAAGAGTGAGAAGAGCCAGCAGCTAAATGCAACTGCGTGAGAATTCACAGACGTGTGGATGTGTTGAAGGTGTGCTGGAAAATGCGGAACGGAAATTACGGCGCAGCAGAAAAGTGGAATGTATTATTTAAATAGGTGCGTTGGAAAACACGGACCGGAGATTTTTTTTTAAACTGGATCTGGATCGGCATTTTCCCATGCCTTGCCGATACGCAATTTTTGGCAAATATCGGCAGCCGATCCGATCCAAATATCGGATCGGGACATCCCTAGTTTGCACTTAATACTTTTTGCCAGGAAGTTTTTCGGACATTGTCAGTAGCTCACCAACGAACCCAAGTAAAAGCAAAAATACTCACTGCTCCCTTCCTGAGGAGTTGGCGTACTTCCTCATGTAGTATTCCCCCAGCGCCTCCTCTCGTGAGTCCCTGTGCATCACAAACATGTTTTTTTTTAAGAGTAAAGTGAGCGTCCTGTCTGAATGTAAGTCAAGTTATGGTCACCTCCAGAGGTTCTGCAGCCTTCTGGAACCAGAATGATCTTCATCCAGCATGTGGTCAATGTTGGACACTTAAAAAAAAGGTGGGGAAGAAGAGGTTGAACACACTGACGTGTAAACGAGAGTTTTGGGCGCGATGAAGAGCAGACTCACCTTCAGCCTCCTCTGTGCAGCATGGCCAGCGAGGAAGAGGAGGGCAGATGAGGGTGAGGAGCAGGGGAGAGACATGACAGGTGAGGGGTAACGGAAGAAAAAGAAGCATCACAAAAGCAGAAGAAGGCGTAAAGATGGAAGAGGAAGTCGGTAGTGAGGTTGGAGAATGTTGAATGAGGCAAAGAGAAAATCATCAGGGCGGAGTCAGGCAGCGGAACAACAAAGCATGATGGGAGAAAAACAAAGCAGACATTAATGATGACTGATAGTATCTAGTCAGTGCATGAAGCTAGGGCTGCGTGATATGGCAAAATGAATGATGGCAATTATTTTTTTCATATAATCTGATTTCGATTTACATCAGAATTTTCACATTGTTTTTAACCTGCCAGTTTTAAAACATGCATACTAAAACAACTAAATATTAGTTGTTGTTTTGTTTTTAAATAAAACCTACAGAGTAAATTCCATCCATCCATCCATCTTCTTCCGCTTATCCGAGGTCGTGTCGCGGGGGCAGCAGCCTAAGCAGGGAAGCCCAGACTTCCCTCTCCCCAGCCACTTCGTCCAGCTCCTCCCGGGGGATCCCGAGGTGTTCCCAGGCAAGCCGGGAGACATAGTCTTCCCAACGTGTCCTGGGTCTTCCTCGTGGCCTCCTACCAGTCGGACGTGCCCTAAACACCTCCCTAGGGAGGCGCTCGGGTGGCATCCTGACCAGATGCCCGAACCACCTCATCTGGCTCCTCTCGATGTGGAGGAGCAGCGGCTTTACTTTGAGCTCCCCCCAGATGACAGAGCTTCTCACCCTATCTCTGAGGGAGAGCCCCGCCACCCGGCGGAGGAAACTCATTTCGGCCACTTGTACCCGTGATCTTGTCCTTTCGGTCATAACCCAAAGCTCATGACCATAGGTGAGGATGGGAACGTAGATCGACCGGTAAATTGAGAGCTTTGCCTTCCGGTTCAGCTCCTTCTTCACAACAACGGATCGATACAGCGTCCGCATTACTGAAGACGCCGCACCGATCCGCCTGTCGATCTCACGATCCACTCTTCCCTCACTCGTGAACAAGACTCCGAGGTACTTGAACTCCTCCACTTGGGGCAAGATCTCCTCCCCAACCCGGAGATGGCACTCCACCCTTTTCCGGGCGAGAACCATGGACTCGGACTTGGAGGTGCTGATTCTCATCCCAGTCGCTTCACACTCAGCTGCGAACCGATCCAGTGAGAGCTGAAGATCCTGGCCAGATGAAGCCATCAGGACCACATCATCTGCAAAAAGCAGAGACCTAATCCTGCAGCCACCAAACCGGATCCCCTCAACGCCTTGACTGCGCCTAGAAATTCTGTCCATAAAAGTTATGAACAGAATCGGTGACAAAGGGCAGCCTTGGCGGAGTCCAACCCTCACCGGAAACGTGTCCGACTTACTGCCGGCAATGCGAACCAAGCTCTGACACTGATCATACAGGGAGCAGACCGCCACAATCAGACAGTCCGAAACCCCATACTCTCTGAGCACTCCCCACAGGACTTCCCGAGGGACACGGTCGAATGCCTTCTCCAAGTCCACAAAGCACATGTAGACTGGTTGGGCAAACTCCCATGCACCCTCAAGGACCCTGCCGAGAGTATAGAGCTGGTCCACAGTTCCACGACCAGGACGAAAACCACACTGTTCCTCCTGAATCCGAGGTTTCGACTATCCGGCGTAGCCTCCTCTCCAGTACACCTGAATAGAAGGCTGAGGAGTGTGATCCCACGATAGTTAGAACACACCCTCCGGTTCCCCTTTTTAAAGAGAGGAACCACCACCCCGGTCTGCCAATCCAGAGTAAATTAAGCAAATTAAATAAGATGAACAGAGAAAAATATTTGTCATTTTTACTCAACAGTCAAACAAAGAGAAAAACAAAATAACAGAATGACCTATTTTACAGTTATGAGTATTGGTGCAAGGATGCAAAACCCAAAACAAACAAATTTCCCTAAAGTTTTAAAATATAAACAATACCATTTTTAAATGATGATGCTACATACGCTGCTACTTGCAACTGTGCATCATATTTAATAACAATACAGATATATTTTCAAACTCAAATATTTGTCCGGTGGCCGGACATGCCACGTGTAGCGTTAGCAGTTCAGCAGTTGCAAGCTGTGAAAAGCATTTTCACACTTTCCATATAATCACTTGAACTGTACTTTATCCAATGATTAAACAAATGTTAGGCAATTCCGTTTACTATGGAAGTAGAGCGGGGGAAGGTCAACTGATGGGCTGTCGTCTTGAACATTTCCGCCATGTTTAGATTGAGTTATGATGCTCACAGCTGATCTCTGTAATCGACCTAAAATGTATCCTGATTATGTAAATGGAATATGTGCATATACTGTAGATAGGGGTTGGCTGTTAGCATGTTGGCAAGATGAGCAATTAAGACGTTACTGCCACAGGTTGACCACCTGTGGAAAGTCTAGGAAAAGTCTTATATCTGGCCAAATGACGACGATAACCAGAGGAGACGCATGGGGAGATATTTCATCGTGTTCATATGTTGAACCAGAAGACAAGGTGTAAACCTCACTTTAGCCAACAGATGTTTTGTGCCGTTTGGTCATGAAAAGGCTTGTTAAAGGGCGGGAGTTGTGTTTCAAACTTGGGATGGGCATTCATCAAATGAGTCGATCAGAAGAGAACTGTTTGACTTGACAGAGACCAGTAGGGGGCACAATTCATTTCCCAGAGGAAACCTGCCCATGGTATCAAAGTTCTGAATCTGAATTCGATTGAAACTGAGCCAAATTTGGTGCTACAATTTGCGGTATTCATTATTTCCTTTAAAGAGCTGTGGAAAGTGAAGTACACTTTTAGCCTGTCAATAACTTTCATGAATATTTTCTTGGTTTGTTCAAATATCAAGATGTTTAGGTAGGAGCCTTGAACTGTTCCATCTGTGCTGCCTTTTATTTTATTTTAGGGCTGGACAGTCATATTGAAAACCACGATTTTGGCTCCTCACGATCATTAAATTATTATAATCTGAAAATAAATTATTAATGTGCCGCACAACGCGCATGCAAATTCCTAAACTTGCAGCGGTGAAATGAATGAGTGAGCGTATGAGTGAAAAAAAAAAAATCTAGTCTTTAAAAAGTTTGAGATCTCCCCAGTGTTTTGTGGACTTGGAGAAGGCATTCGACCGTGTCCCTCGGGAAGTCCTGTGGGGAGTGCTCAGAGAGTATGGGGTATCGGACTGTCTGATTGTGGCAGTCCGCTCCCTGTATGATCAGTGTCAGAGCTTGGTCCGCATTACCGGCAGTAAGTCGGACACGTTTCCAGTGAGGGTTGGACTCCGCCAAGGCTGCCCTTTGTCACCGATTCTGTTCATAACTTTTATGGACAGAATTTCTAGGCGCAGTCAAGGCGTTGAGGGGATCTGGTTTGGTGGCTGCAGGATTAGGTCTCTGCTTTTTGCAGATGATGTGGTCCTGATGGCTTCATCTGGCCAGGATCTTCAGCTCTCACTGGATCGGTTCGCAGCTGAGTGTGAAGCGACTAGGATGAGAATCAGCACCTCCAAGTCCGAGTCCATGGTTCTCGCCCGGAAAAGGGTGGAGTGCCATCTCCGGGTTGGGGAGGAGATTTTGCCCCAAGTGGAGGAGTTCAAGTACCTCGGAGTCTTGTTCACGAGTGGGGGAAGAGTGGATCGTGAGATCGACAGGCGGATCGGTGCGGCGTCTTCAGTAATGCGGACGCTGTATCGATCCGTTGTGGTGAAGAAGGAGCTGAGCCGGAAGGCAAAGCTCTCAATTTACCGGTCGATCTACGTTCCCATCCTCACCTATGGTCATGAGCTTTGGGTTATGACCGAAAGGACAAGATCACGGGTACAAGCGGCCGAAATGAGTTTCCTCCGCCGGGTGGCGGGGCTCTCCCTTAGAGATAGGGTGAGAAGCTCTGCCATCCGGGAGGAGCTCAAAGTAAAGCCGCTGCTCCTCCACATCGAGAGGAGCCAGATGAGGTGGTTCGGGCATCTGGTCAGGATGCCACCCGAACGCCTCCCTAGGGAGGTGTTTAGGGCACGTCCGACCGGTAGGAGGCCGCGGGGAAGACCCAGGACGACTATGTCTCCCGGCTGGCCTGGGAACGCCTCGGGGTCCCACAGGAAGAGCTGGACGAAGTGGCTGGGGAGAGGGAAGTCTGGGCTTCCCTGCTTAGGCTGCTGCCCCCGCCACCCGACCTCGGATAAGCGGAAGAAGATGGATGGATGGATGGATCTCCCCATTGTTGCTATTTTTTATTTGACACAACTAATCAATAATCACTAAACCCCCTCCCCCAAAAAGTTAAATGCATATGATTTCCGCATTCTTGTAACCGCGCACGAAATCACAGAACAGGCCAATAAAACACAATCCGCTGTTAAACGCTGAGTATCACAGAAATTGACATAAATGTGACTGAAATGCTGTCATTAGCTATGTGCACCACATGGACTCATTCAGATTAAAAGCCTAACCAGAATAAAAATGCTTCATTTAAACATGCCATTCTGAATATTCTGACCCAATCACACACGTTTGGAACAAAATTTTGTTCAGATCGAGAAGAGTGGTTTATGCCAATAGTCATTCAGATGTATTAAAACACTTCTTCCGAAGTTCGGGTTGAAATTATCCTTACTGCGCATGTCTTTGACGGCATGGATGGGGGACTACATTTAATAGTCTCGTAATGAAGCGATTTTCTTGCTGCTGTCTCCCCCCATTCAACATGTACAGAAGTAGCATTATATACCGTTGACTTTGTTTCCCTAAAACCGAGACTAGCAAAAACAAAAAGTATGGTCTGGAGTGTCTTGTGTCGATATAACAATAGAAGGGGGGATCCAGTTGTCCCAACGAGCGGTTTTATTCACGACCATACGGATACTCCAAGTGCTAACTGCTAGCATGGAGAGAACAGAACAGATCCATTTAAAAAAAGAGAGGTAAAAAAAATGTGTGAACAGAAGGAAAAATAAATAACGTGACAACTTCGGACACGCAGAAATGCACAAAAGCCACCTATGTTTACAGCGGAAGTCACTGCTTCTTCTTTAGCACATGCAGTGAGCAAACTCGTCCAAAAGATGGCGCCACAGCACAAACAATAATAACGTACCTTTGATTTTTTTGGCGTAAGCTGCGCATGTCAAAGTAAAGTATTCCGATCTGAGGTGTGATGCATGAAAATGTATGTCATAATCGGATCATTTTTTAAGGGTCCATGTACACAGTAACACTCTAATCCGAATTATGATCAGATTAAATTTGTTTTGCTTATGTACACACGTACGTGGTTATAGTGAGGAGAGATAGTGGGAAAATCCAATGTCCCCACAATGTACGGTATCGCTCATTCATCCCCGAAACACTTAACCGCGCCGTCCTGAACTAAACAATGTGGAGACGGCCACTTGAAACAATGACTTTTCTTTTTCATACTAAGCCCCAAAGCCTCCACACTGTCAAGCTCAGAACAACTGCGCTATGCGCAACATCCGGTCTGTCTGCACTAACAAAATGAAGGTTTTAAAAACAAGTACCTTACACAGGCATAATGTACTTTAGGCACTTATTGATACATTTACACAATTATCATGCTCTGACATTAAGTAGTGGTCAAAATTGTCCAAATATGTATTTGCGCCAATAAATGTGATGATTTTTGCATTTAATTAAACATTTCATTAGACTTTATGTCCATCCATCCATCCATCCATTTTCTACCGCTTATTCCCTTTGGGGTCGCGGGGGGCGCTGGAGCCTATCTCAGCTACAATCGGGCGGAAGGCGGGGTACACCCTGGACAAGTCGCCACCTCATCGCAGGGCCTTTATGTATGACACAAAAAGCACACACACTATGGCGGTAAAATAAATGTCCATCCATCCATCCATCTTCTTCCGCTTATCCGAGGTCGGGTCTCGGGGGCAGCAGCCTAAGCAGGGAAGCCCAGACTTCCCTCTCCCCAGCCACTTCGTCCAGCTCCTCCCGGGGGATCCAGAGGCGTTCCCAGGCCAGCCGGGAGACATAGTCTTCCCAACGTGTCCTGGGTCTTCCTCGTGGCCTCCTACCGGTCGGACGTGCCCTAAACACCTCCCTAGGGAGGCGTTCGGGTGGCATCCTGACCAGATGCCCGAACCACCTCATCTGGCTCCTCTCCATGTGGAGGAGCAGCGGCTTTACTTTGAGCTCCCCCCGGATGGCAGAGCTTCTCACCCTATCTCTAAGGGAGAGACCCGCCACCCGGCGGAGGAAACTCATTTCGGCCGCTTGTACCCGGGATCTTGTCCTTTCGGTCATGACCCAAAGCTCATGACCATAGGTGAGGATGGGAACGTAGATCGACCGGTAAATTGAGAGCTTTGCCTTCCGGCTCAGCTCCTTCTTCACCACAACGGATCGATACAGCGTCCGCATTACTGAAGACGCCGCACCGATCCGCCTGTCGATCTCACGATCCACTCTTCCCTCACTCGTGAACAAGACTCTGAGGTACTTGAACTCCTCCACTTGGGGCAAGATCTCCTCCCCAACCCGGAGATGGCACTCCACCCTTTTCCGGGCGAGAACCATGGACTCGGACTTGGAGGTGCTGATTCTCATCCCAGTCGCTTCACACTCGGCTGCGAACCGATCCAGTGAGAGCTGAAGATTCTGGCCAGGTGAAGCCATCAGGACTGCAAAAAGCAGAGACCTAATCCTGCAGCCACCAAACCAGATCCCCTCAACGCCTTGACTGCGCCTAGAAATTCTGTCCATAAAAGTTATGAGCAGAATCGGTGACAAAGGGCAGCCTTGGCGGAGTCCAACCCTCACCGGAAACGTGTCCGACTCACTGCCGGCAATGCGGACCGAGCTCTGACACTGATCATACAGGGAGCGGACCGCCACAATCAGACAGTCCGATACCCCATACTCTCTGAGCACTCCCCACAGGACTTCCCGAGGGACACGGTCCAATGCCTTCTCCAAGTCCACAAAGCACATGTAGACTGGTTGGGCAAACTCCCATGCACCCTCAAGGACCCTGCCGAGAGTATAGAGCTGGTCCACAGTTCCACGACCGGGACGAAAACCACACTGTTCCTCCTGAATCCGAGGTTCGACTATCCGGCGTAGCCTCCTCTCCAGTACACCTGAATAGACCTTACCGGGAAGGCTGAGGAGTGTGATCCCACGATAGTTAGAACACACCCTCCGGTTCCCCTTCTTAAAGAGAGGAACCACCACCCCGGTCTGCCAATCCAAAAGGTACTGCCCCCGATGTCCACGCGATGCTGCAGTCTTGTCAACCAATAAAATAAATGTAAAAGGTAAAAACCGAATTTAAATATATTAAAACTGAAAAACTGATTTTTTTTTTTTAAATAGCTATTGTTATGATGTGTATTGTTATATTTGTTGTACTTGTTGTGGTTTATTCGTTACTATTTCATATCCAGTTCTTTTAAATTACATTTAATGTTGTTTTGGTGGTACTACATATACCGTATTTTCCGCACTATAAGCCGCACCTAAAAACCACAAATTTTCACAAAAGCTGACAGTGCGGCTTATAACCCGGTGCGCCTTATATATGGATTAATATAAATATTTATTTTCATAAAGTTTCGGTCTCGCAACTACGGTAAACAGCCGCCATCTTTTTTCCCCGTAGAAGAGGAAGCGCTTCTTCTTCTATGGTAAGCAACTGCCAAGGTAAGCACCCGCCCCCGTAGAAGAGGAAGCGCTTCTTCTTCTACGGTAAGCAACCACCCGCCCCCGTAGAAGAAGAAGCGCGCGGGTATTACGTTTCATTTCCTTTGTGTGTTTACATCTGTAAAGACCACAAAATGGCTCCTACTAAGCGACACGCGTATAACGCAGAATTTAAACTTAAGGCAATAAGTCATGCCGAAGAACACGGAAATAGAGCAGCAGCAAGAGAATATAACATAAATGAATCGCGCCCACATCACAGATGGTGTCAAAAAACAAGTGAAGCACACAAATACAACACTCGCCATCATTCCGGGTGGATTAACCAAAGAACTCCAACCGCTGGATATTGGTGTCAACAGGGCATTTAAAGCACGACTGCGAACGGCGTGGGAACAATGGATGACCGAAGGCGAACACACCTTCACTAAGACAGGGAGACAGCGCCGGACGACATACGCCAACATCTGCCAGTGGATCGTAAATGCCTGGGCGGATATTTCGGTCACAACTGTGGTCCGAGCTTTCCGGAAGGCAGGATTCACAGAACTGCTGGACAACAACAGCGACACTGACTCCGATGACTTCCACGAGACGGAGCCGGCCATTTTGGATCCCGTATTCGCCCAACTTTTTAATTCGGACACCGAAGGAGAAGAATTTGAGGGATTTATGAATGAAGAATAACTTCAGAAAGTGAGCGTTATGTTTATTTTGTGTGTTGTGACATTAACGTTCGAGCAACATTAAGTTATTGATGCACTATTTTGAATTTTACTATGTTTGTGATTGCACATTTGCACATTACCTTACATTTTGGGAGTGAACAGAGTTGTTAGAACGCTGGTTTTTAATATATTATTAAAGTTTAACTGACCTATCTGACTGTTTTTTTGACATTCCCTGTAGTGCAGTTAGATGCGGCTTATAACACGGGGCGGCTTATAGGTGGACAAAGTTTTGAAATATGCCGTTCATTGAAGGCGCGGCTTATAACCCAGGGCGGCTTATGGTGCGGAAAATACGGTACTCATGTTTTCAAATTAATGAATAATCGTGTTATCAATATCCATTAAAGTAATCGTCCAGCCCTACTTTGTTGTGTATGTGGAAACACTCTCCAATTTGTTTTGTTTTTTCCTGCCATCTTAAAGCAAAATCAAGCCTGTCTAATGCCCGTCCCTAGTTGAGACGCAGAGATGGAGCTGCCGGGCTGGCCATACAATCACAAGTGTGCTGAGAACGTTGGGACGTAAACCGTGCATAGATGAAACATGGAGGGAAGTGATGGTCCATTCTCGTTCAAACACAAATGGCGTGAGTTCAGAAGGAAGAAGAATATGTCAATTACCGTTAACTGAAGAGGACATGCACGACAGAGAGGGACACCAACGACACAAAGAGAGTTCAGAGGTCAGACAACACGCAGGCTTAACAGACAGTTTTAACTCACTTTACTGCTGTCCTCAAAAACAAAGCTCATGTTCAGTCTTGGAAACACACCCCTGCTGTGTTTGTCACCTTCATTACTTATTTAGTTCCTCACCCTTCTCCAGGATGTCCTCCGCTCCGTCCTCCAGTTGCTCTTCCTCGTCCTCGTACTCATCATCCACGTCTGGAAAAAGAGGGCGGAGTTTAGAGACAAAACAACAACAACAAGACAAAACAGAAGAAGAAGGAGGTGGATGGCCTTTTTTCTTACCAGCTTCGTCCAGGATGAACCCTCCATGTCGAGGCTTCTTCCTGGGACGGTCGTCATCTTCCTCCTCCTCCTCTTCATCGTACTCGTCCTCATCCAGGTCCTCGCCCTCCTCCTCGGCTGCCTTGTCACTGCCCACTGGACTGGCCGTCTCCTCCTAAAGACCGGGACACACTCTAAATCATGGGTGTCAAATTCTGGCCCGCGGGCCTTGAGGCGATATCAAACTAACACTAGAGCTGGCCCGCCGATTATATTCAGCGGCGGTGCCGCGGTAACACCTCATTCACCGCTAACTCTCATACTTGCCAATCCTCCCGGGAGACTCTCAAATTTCAGTGCCCCTCCCAAACATCGTCACGTCCGCTTTTCACCCAGTCCAGCGAGTGCTGGCCCAGTCATATAAAATGTGCGGCTTTAACACGCATACACACATACGCTAATGCAATCCATACTTGGCCAACAGTGATACAGGTTACACTGACGGTGCCCGTATAAACAACTTTAACACTGTTAGAAATATGCGCCACACTGTGAATCCACACCAAACAAGAATGACAAACACATTTCGGGAGAACATCCGCACCGTAACACAACATAAACGCAACAAAACAAATACCCAGAATCTCATGCAGCACTAACTAAGGCTGCAGCTAACGATTATTTTTCTATCGATTAATCTATAGATTATTTTTTTGATTAATCGGTTAATCTATAGATTATTTCTTTCGATTAATCTATAGATTATTTTTCCTTTTACCGATTATTTTTTTATTTAAAAAGAAGATGAAAAAATAAATGTAGGCCAGTTTTTTCAAAAGGCATGGCTTTTATTTACAAAAAAAAAAAAGTATGGCCACTCAGTCAACATTGACAACAACATGACAAAATATTCTGTAACAATGTAAACATTTAAAACTTTTAACATTTAACAAAATTAAAAGTAGCGTATTTGCTTTTTAATGTGCAAATGTAAAATAAACATACAGTGCAAAACTTAATATTCTGCAATAGTATAAGCATTTCAAAAGTAAAAGTATTGCTTATTTTGCTTTAAAATGTGCAAAAATAAAGATAAACATTATTTCCTTGAATTGGCGCCGGGTATATAGTATTCGCATGCCTCGAATTACTGCCGGGTCAAACTCGTTTCGCAAAATAATTAGCGCATGCTTGGCCTTACCGCCGGCTCAGGATTAACGCCGGATCAAACTCGTTTCGCAAAATATTAATTTTATTAGCGCATGTCTGGAATTTTCGCCCGACATTAATGAACTAGCATCCAAGAAAAGATGGCAGGTATCTGGCTTGGGCACATCAGATTAGATCAGTGTGTTGCAAACTGAGCAGTTTAAAGTCCTGAATGGTTGGTTTATTCATTATTTTATTTTCAAATTTATTAGCCTGTGGAAAAAGTTAATGTTGATTTTTTTTTACCTCAGAAGGCTGCAAATAGAAAAGAGGCATTACATTTTTATTTAAATTGTATTTGATATGCCATTGATATTTTTTAATTATTATTATTATTATTTGAAACTCGATTTTGCATGTCACTATAAAGTTATATAAGCCTTGCTTGTTCAATATTCAATGCAAAACTTGTTTGGGTCCCTATTAAAAGGTCAATTTGTTCAACCTTGGCCCGCGGCTTTGTTCAGTTTAAAATTTTGGCCCACTCTGTATTTGAGTTTGACACCCCTGCTCTAAATGGTTGTACTTGTATAGCGCTTTTCTACCTTTTTAAGGAACTCAAAGCGCTTTGACACTATTACCACATTCATCCATTCACACACTGATGGCGGGAGCTGCCATGCAAGGCGCTAACCAGGACCCATCAGGAGGAAGGGTGAAGTGTCTTGCTCAAGGACACAACGGACGTGACTAGGATGGTAGAAGGTGGGGATTGAACCAGTAACCCTCAGATTGCTGGCACGGTCACTCTCCAACTTCGCCACGCCGTCCCCTACTCTGATGATGACTGCAGCTCCTATTAGCTAGATTATTCACTAGAGCTGGGCTATAAAACGATATCAATATACAGTATATCGCGATAGAGTCCTCAATATCATTAAAAAAAGTGTTCAAATATAATAATTTGTATACATTTTTTGTCGGAAGAAACTGGAAAAAAAATTGGTTGCATGAAGAAAGGCACTTGCTCTCGGTGATCAATGATCAGTTGGAGTGACACGCTAACAGCCAATAGGGTAACAGTATCGACTATCAAATATGCTTGTGCCATCTTGGTGTCTCGCGGTTGATTCTTGAGTGAAACTAAAAATGAGCGCTGCAGGCAGCGAAGAAATTGTGGATAAAAGAGGAAAAGTCATCTAACAGTATGTCATTTTTTTCCTTTAAAACAGACCGTATTCAGACCGGCCGATAAATGCGTTAAAATGTAATATCGGAAATGATCGGTATCGTTTTTTTTATTATCGGTATCGCTTTTTTTATTATTTATTTTATATTAACTCAACATTAAAAACACAAGATACACTTACAATTAGTGCACCAACCCAAAAAACCTCCCTCCCCCATTTACACTCATTCACACAAATGGGTTGTTTCTTTCTGTTATTAATATTGTGGTTCCTACATTATATATCAATATATATCAATACAGTCTGCAAGGGATACAGTCCGTAAGCACACATGATTGTGCGTGCTGCTGCTCCACTAATAGTACTAACCTTTAACACTTCATTTTACTCATTTTCATTCATTACTAGTTTCTATGTAACTGTTTTAATGTCTTTTTTATTCAAGAAAATGTTTTTAATTTATTTATCTTATTTAGGCCCTGCGATGAGGTGGCGACTTGTCCAGGGTGTAACCCACCTTCCGCCCGATTGTAGCTGTGATAGGCTCCAGCGCCCCCCGCGACCCCAAAAGGGAATAAGCGGTAGAAAAATGGATGGATTTTTTTTTTTTAAAGTACCGGTACCTTATCTTCACCATACCTGGTTGTCCAAATTAGGCATAATAATGTGTTAATTCCACGACTGCATATATCGGTTGATATCGGTAATTAAAAAGAGTTGGACAATATCGGATATCGGCAAAAAGCCATTATCGGACATCCCCAGTTGTCAATATTCAGTGTTTTATCATTCATAGTTAATATTGTAAATCCCACATTCTTTCATGTACATTCTGGGTGTCTTGTACAGTAAAAAAAAATTAACATTCCATTCCGTTTTTAAGGCGGTCTGTTGTAAAGTTTTTAGCATTCAATCATGTATTATGGTGAGGTTTTGTATTAGTGTTCCTAAAAATAGATATACCGGCTAGGGATGTCCCGATCCGATATTTGGTTCGGATCGGCCGCCGATATTTGCCAAAAAATGCGTATCGGCAAGGCATGGGAAAATGCCGATCCAGATCCAGTTTAAAAAAAAAACTCCGGTCCGTGTTTTCCAACGCACAGAATTAAATAATACATTCCACTTTTCTGCTGCTCCCTAATTTCCGTTCCGCATTTTCCAGCACACCTTCAACACATCCACAAGTCTGTGGATTCTCACGCAGTTGCTTTTAGCTGCTGGCATTACACGACAGGCTCTTTCCACTCCTTCTTCTGTCTCCTTCTCACAGACAGCAAGCGCAACTTCTTACACACGTCATACGTCACATACGTATACGTCCTCTCCCAGCAGAGAGCGAGGTAGCAGCATGGCTAACGTTAGCTGTGATGCTAAGGTGCGCGCCTGCTCAAGCATCCTCTGTGCACGGCAAATCTATGCCACGCACAAAATCAAATAAAAAAAATAAGCGCATAACAATTTTCGACACACGGACACGACAGAGAAAACAGTTTTCGTCATCATTGTTCAAATATTGTAACGTCTGTCGAGACGCTTATCTCCGTTCGGTGCCACACGTCCACACCATCAAAATGCCGAGGCAAAAATTTCCACATCAACACCGTATGAAAAAATTAATGATTTTTTTAGTTTTGATTTCCTTCTCTGCATGAAAGTTTAAAAGTAGCATATATTAATGCAGTATGAAGAAGAATGTTTTAATGTAGACATGCAAGCCTTGAAAGAACATTTTGAAAATCAAGACTACATTTCCTGCAAATGGGTGCATTTCTACCCTATATTTAACTTTAGATTTATTCTCATATCAAACTCTTTTGGCTGTCTTTTTGACACTTACATCAGGCGCCCCCCTCCACACCCCGGATTATAAATAATTCAATGTGATTATCTTGTGTGATGACTGTATTATGATGATAGTATATATCTGATAGTACCGTATTTTCCGCACTATAAGGCGCACCTAAAAACCACAAATTTTCTCAAAAGCTGACAGTGCGCCTTATAACCCGGTGCGCTTTATATATGGATAAATATTACGATTCATTTTCATAAAGTTTCGGTCTCGCAACTACGGTAAACAGCCGCCATCTTTTTTCCCCGTAGAAGACGAAGTGCTTCTTCTTCTACGCAAGCAACCGCCAAGGTAAGCACCCGCCCCCATAGAACAGGAAGCGCTTCTTCTTCTACTGTAAGCGCGCGAATATTACGTTTCATTTCCTTTGTGTGTTTACATCTGTAAAGACCACAAAATGGCTCCTACTAAGCGTCAGGGATCCGGTTCATGAAAAGATGCAATCTCTCCATCCGCACACGGATTACTATTTCACAGCAACTGCCTAAAGACTTTCAAGAAAAGCTGGCTACTTTCCGTGCATATTGTAAAAACAAGATAGCTGAAAAAAAGATCCGGCCAGAGAACATTATCAACATGGACGGACGAGGTTCCACTGACTTTTGATATTCCTGTGAACCGCACTGTGGATACAACGGGAGCACGTACGGTGAATATTCGCACCACAGGGAATGAGAAGTCATCCTTCACTGTGGTTCTAGCTTGCCATGCTAATGGCCAGAAACTTCCACCCATGGTGATATTCAAAAGGAAGACCTTGCCAAAAGAGACCTTTCCAGCCGGCGTCATCATAAAAGCTAAGTCGAAGGGATGGATGGATGAAGAAAAGATGAGCGAGTGGTTAAGGGAAGTTTACGCGAAGAGGCCGGGTGGCTTTTTTCACGCAGCTCCGTCCATGTTGATATACGACTCCGTGCGCGCCCACATCACGCTGGTTTTTAATATATTATTAAAGTTTGACTGACCTATCTGACTGTTTTTTTGACATTCCTTTAGCGCAGTTAGATGCGGCTTATAACACGGGGCGGCTTATAGGTGGACAAAGTTTTGAAATATGCCGATCATTGAAGGCGCGGCTTATAACCCAGGGCGGCTTATGGTGCGGAAAATACGGTATATATCTGTATCATGAATCAATTTAAGTGGACCCCGACTTAAACAAGTTGAAAAACTTATTCGGGTATTACCATTTAGTGGTCAATTGTACGGAATATGTACTTCACTGTGCAACCTACTAATAAAAGTCTCAATCAATCAATCAAAACACATAGAATCATCATACTGCTGTGATTATATGCATCAAGTGTTCATTCAAGGCCGAGGCAAAATATCGAGATATATATCGTGTATCGCAATAGCGACACTGTATCGATCCGTTGTAGTGAAGAAGGAGCTGAGCCGGAAGGCAAAGCTCTCGATTTACCGGTCGATCTAGGTTCCCATCCTCACCTATGGTCATGAGCTTTGGGTCATGACCAAAAGGACAAGATCACGGGTACAAGCGGCCGAAATGAGTTTCCTCCGCCGAGTGGCGGGGCTCTCCCTTAGCGATAGGGTGAGAAGCTCTGTCATCCGGGGGGAGCTCAAAGTAAAGCCGCTGCTCCTCCACATGGAGAGGAGCCAGATGAGGTGGTTCGGGCATCTGGTCAGGATGCCACCCGAACGCCTCCCTAGGAAGGTGTTTCGGGCACGTCCGACCGGTAGGAGGCCACGGGGAAGACCCAGGACACGCTGGGAAGACTATCTCTCCCGGCTGGCCTGGGAACGCCTCGGGATCCCCCGGGAGGAGCTGGACGAAGTGGCTGGGGAGAGGGAAGTCTGGGCTTCCCTGCTTAAGCTGCTGCCCCCGCGACCCGACCTCGGATAAGCGGAAGAAGATGGATGGATGGATATCGCAATATGGCCTTAAAATATCGCAACATTAAAAAAAGGCCATATTGCCCAGCCCTAGTTTCAATGATGCCATTTCTGTTTGTCATGTATAATTTTGTCTATTTTGTGTTTATCCTTGAATAAACAGGTCAGTTTCTTGTTACCAACCATTGTGTATTATTCAAACTCCCCTAATTCAGCTGGCTAGTTGTTATCAAGAGTACTAAAACCCTTTTCAACATGATTCTGACAACTACCGTATTTTCCGCACTATAAGGCGCACCTAAAAACCACACATTTTCTCAAAAGCTGACAGTGCGCCTTATAACCCGGTGCGCTTTATTACGATTCATTTTCATAAAGTTTCGATCTCGCAACTTCGGTAAACAGCCGCCATCTTTTTTCCCGGTAGAACAGGAAGCGAAGCGCTTCTTCTTCTACGCAAGCAACCGCCAAGGAAAGCACCCGCCCCCATAGAACAGGAAGCGCTTCTTCTTCTACTGTAAGCAACCACCCGCCCCCGGAAGAAGAAGAAAAAACGCGCGGATATCACCGTACGTTTCATTTCCTGTTTACATCTGTAAAGACCACAAAATGGCTCCTACTAAGCGACAAGGATCCGGTTCATAAAAAGACGCAATCTCTCCATCCGCACACGGATTACTACTGTATTTCACAGCAACTGATATTCCTGTGAACCGCACTGTGGAACGGGAGCACGTACGGTGAATATTCGCACCACAGGGAATGAGAAGTCATCCTTCACTGTGGTTCTAGCTTGCCATGCTAATGGCCAGAAACTTCCACCCATGGTGATATTCAAAAGGAAGACCTTGCCAAAAGAGACCTTTCCAGCCGGCGTCATCATAAAAGCTAACTCGAAGGGATGGATGGATGAAGAAAAGATGAGCGAGTGGTTAAGGGAAGTTTACGCGAAGAGGCCGGGTGGCTTTTTTCACACAGCTCCGAAGGCGAACACACCTTCACTAAGACGGGCAGACAGCGCCGGACGACATACGCCAACATTTGCCAGTGGATCGTAAATGCCTGGGCAGATATTTCGGTCACAACTGTGGTCCGAGCTTTCCGGAAGGCAGGATTCACAGAACAACAGCGACACTGACTCCGATGACTTCGACGAGACGGAACCGGCCATTTTGGATACCACGCTTGCGCAACTTTTCAATTCGGACACCGAAGACGAAGAATTCGAAGGATTTACGAATGAAGAATAACTTCAGAAGGTGAGCGCTATGTTTATTTTGTGTGTTGTGACATTAACGTTCGAGCAACATTATGTTGCTATTGCTCTACACCATTTTGAATTTTACTATGTTTGTGATTGCACATTTGCGTACATTTTGGGACAGAGTTGTTAGAACGCTGGTTTTCAATATATTATTAAAGTTTGACTGAACTATCTGACTGTTTTTTTGACATTCCCTTTAGCGCAGCGTAGGCGCGGCTTATAATCCGGGGCGGCTTATTGGTGGACAAAGTTATGAAATATGTAATTCATTGAAGGTGCGGCTAATAATCCGGTGCGCCTTATAGTGCGGAAAATACGGTAAGTAGGCTAAATAACTTTAAACTTTAATACATGCTCGGATGGGCCAGTATCGGTCAGTCAGTCTCGATATCGGTCAGTATCGGTATCGGATCGGAAGTGCAAAAACAATATCGGCATCGGATCGGAAGTGCAAAACCTGGATGGGGACATCCCTATATTATCGGCCCCCAGACACATTTTGTTCTCTAAATTTGGCCCCCCCGAGTCAAAATAATTGCCCGGGCCTGCACTAACACAATGCGGTAGGTTGCCAGTTGGGCTTGTTTATCTCGTCACGTCTGGCAACACCGAATATTTATATTTGCACGAACCGTTTGCAAATATAAAGAAAGTGGGCTAAAAATTGCGATTGTGGAGCAAAACTGAAAGCAAATTATATCAACAACATTATTATCTAGACCACGAAGAAATATATTACATGTAGATATTAAGCATAATGAGTCCCCTTTAACTTGTAGTTGCAAGGCGGTTAGCGTGAGACTTGACTACCTCTTCCACCTCCTCCGCCTCTCCGTCGCTGCTGCGCTCACTCTGGTTGTCAGAGAGGTCGCTGTCTTCGCTGTCGGACATCTTCTCCACCCCGAATGACTGCACAAACAAGGAATAAACACAGCAGCCATGACGACAACGTGGATTTTTTGAACGCAGCCTGCGAGGCTAATGCTAAGCTAACAACCCTCGCGAGGCCGAGCCAGGGCCACCATGTTGTGGACGGCGCTATTGTTACTTTCCCGTTCGCTTAAAAAAACGTGCTCTTCGCGAAGGAAGCTTTACTTACCGGTTTTAATTATTAGGTTGTATTCGAAGTGTAAAATAGGTGAGAAATGTCGCTTTTTTTGTAATCACTCAGACGACTCTCGCGGATCCAGTAGACTCGCAAGATTTCCGGGGAACTGGCTAGTCTCGCGAGACTTTGGGTGGCTGATCGCTGGGTAGAGAGGAGGTCTCACTCCGGTCCAAACTCAACTGTTTAAAAAAAGAAAAAGGAAATCCACCAAAAAAGACGGAAGTCGGGTCAGTGTATATATGTATGTATGTATATGAAAAAAATAAAATCTCTGACACGGATCCTGCATGCATTAAATAGAGATGTCCGATAAATGCTTTAAAATGTAATATCGGAAATGATCGGTATCGTTTTTTTAAATTATCGGTATCGTTTTTTTATTTTATTTTATTTTTTTATTAAATCAACATTAAAAACACAAGATACATTTATATATATATATAATATATATATATATATATATATATCATACTTGCCAACCCTCCCGAATTTTCCGGGAGACTCCCGAAATTCAGCGCCTCTCCCCAAAACCTCCCGGGACAAATATTCTCCCGAAAATCTCCCGAATTTCAGCCGGAGCTGGAAGCCACGCCCCCTCCAGCTCCATGCGGACCTGAGTGAGGACAGCCTTTTTTCATGACGGGAGGACAACAGGGTGACAAGAACTAAATCATTCAGACTAGAGATAAATTGTATTATTATGTTTATTTTACCTAAAAATAAATATATTTATTAATTAAAAAAAAAAAAAAAACTAAATAAATGTTTACTATATTTTGCTAAAAACATCAAAATTAATTGTATTTTTATTTGTATTTTTTTTGTGACTCCTTATTACATCCAGCCATAGAATTATACATTAAAATAAACATATTTGAAATAATTGATTTTAAATTATCATAATAATTCATTTAAAATGACCATAATTAATTATTAAAATAATTGCTTGTTTATCAACAACTTTAGCATTTTATTCATTACATTTTGAAACTCTCAGAAGCCAAGTTATGTTATATTCCTTAATATTTATTTATGCAAGTTTGAAGTATCAATTATCTAAACACAGTTTTGTTTGCATATTTTCAGGATGTAGATATCTATATATATATATATATATATATATATATATATATATATATATATATATATATATATATATGTGTATATATACATATGTATATATATATGTATATATATATATATATATATATGTATATATATATATACATATATATATATATATATATATATATATATATATATATATATATATATATATATATATATATATATATATATATATATGTATGTATGAAATACTTGACTTGGTGAATTCTAGCTGTCAATATACTCCTCCCCTCTTAACCACGCCCCCAACAACGGCCCGCCCCACCCCCGACCACGCCCCCACCCCCCACCTCCCGAAATCGGAGGTCTCAAGGTTGGCAAGTATGATATATATATATTAGGGCTGCAACAACTAATCGATTAAATCGATTAAAATCGATTACAAAAATAGTTGGCGATTAATTTAGTCATCGATTTGTTGGATCTATGCGATGCGCATGCGCAGAGGCTACTTTTTTTAATTTTTTATAAACCTTTATTTATAAACTGCAACATTTACAAACAGCTGAGAAACAATAATCAAAATAAGTATGGTGCCAGTATGCTGTTTTTAAAAAAAAATAAAATACTGGAAAGGATAGAAATGTAGTTTGTCTCTTTTATCCGATTATTAATCGATTAATCGAAGTAATAATCGACAGATTAATCGTTATCAAATTAGTTGTTAGTTGCAGCGCTAATATATATATATATATATATATATATATATATATATATATATATATATATATATATATGTATATATATATATATATATATATATATATATATATATATATATATATATATATATATATGTATGTGTGGGGAAAAAAATCACAAGACTATTTCATCTCTACAGGCCTGTTTCATGAGGGGGGTACCCTCAATCGTCAAAAAAAAAAAAAAAATCTCCTGACGATTGAGGGTACCCCCCCCTCATGAAACAGGCCTGTAGAGATGAAATAGTCTTGTGATTTTTTTTCCCCACACATACATATATTGCGCTCTACTACGGTATCGAGCACTATTTTTTGGATAACCTTATTAAGACATATATATATATATATATATATATATATATATATATATATATATATATATATATATATATATATATTTTATTATTTTTATTTTATATAACATTATTATACAACAAAAAAATAATTATCAAAACGAGTTCGAGGGCTCTCATTTTTCAAATAAAATGGACGGCATACGTGTATAAGATCATATTTACGCTGAATATATATATATCATTTTTTTTGTCCTGTCCAGCTTCTCAGGCAAATCATATAGTTGATGTAGATGCCCATATCGGCTGTTCAGATGTACTTTACAAAAGAGAAGTGTAGGCTACTTCTCTTGTTGCCTTATTTGTATTTGACTTTATTAAATGTATTTATATTATCATTGATTGATTGAAACTTGTATTAGTAGATTGCACAGTGAAGTACATATTCCGTACAATTGACCACTAAATGGTAACACCCCAATAAGTTTTTCAACTTGTTTAAGTCGGGGTCCACATAAATTGATTCATGATACAGACACAGGGGCGTCACTAGCTTTTAAGGACAGGGGGGGCTTTGCCCCCCAGGAGATGCACAGAATGCGAGCGAATGTTACGTACGAGCACAAAACTTCACAAACGGCTAACAAAGACTTAGAAATTATTCATTGTTATTATTATTATTTAAAAAAAAATGCACAGGACGAAATGAAATGCTCCCCGGGACGATGGCTTTTAACCATATATTTTCTTTTTATGTATTTATTCATTTTATATTTTATATTAAATGTCTTGGTTTTTCCTCCCTCTGAAAATCCTATTAAATGTTTAACAAGCCATCCTATAATAATAAAACAGCTATTAATGTAACAATACAATAAAATAAATATATTTAATGATGTTTTTTTCATTATTTTAACAATAGGCTTATGTATATTACTTTATATAGATTCTACAAAAAACACAAAACTTAAAAAATAAATGATTTACAATTGCACACACAAGGTTTTGTGCAGCTTCACTCATTGTAAAGGAAGATAATGTGCTTCGTACACCTGCAGGACCGCAAGCAAGGTCGCAGAGAAAATGCGGGCTGGAATTTGAGTGATGTGGGCATTTTCTATATGAACAAGTGGAATGGATTGGATACCGACGCACTAAAGGGGCTCTCTACCTTACGCTACGAAGTGAGGGGAAACTGAGTGAATAATAACAGGTTGTATGATTATTTATTTAAACTCATATTTGGGCCACTATGTCGGCATTAATTTGTAAAAAACACCAAAAAAACACCAAATTATTTAGGGGGGGCTTAAGAATATTTTAGGGGGGCTTGAGCCCCCCTAAAATAGGCCTAACAACGCCAATGTACAGACATATACTATTATCATAATACAGTCATCACACAAGATAACCATCAGAGTATATACATTGAATTATTTACATTATTTACAATCCGGGGTGTGGGATATGGAGGGGAGGGGGTGTTAGGTTTGGTTGGTATCAACACTTCAGTCATCAACACTTGTATCATCAGAGAAATGGACATTGGAACAGTGTAGGACTGACTTGGTAGGATATGTACAGCAAGTAGTGGCCACAAAGAGAGAGATCAGAAAGTATAAGAAAAAGTGTCCACATTTGATTATTTACAATCCGGGGAGGTGGGATGTGGAAGGGAGGGTGCTAGTTTAGGATTGAAGTTGCCTGGAGGTGTTCTTTTAGTGCGGTTTTGAAGGAGGATAGAGATGCACTTTCTTTTATACCTGTTGGGAGTGCATTCCTTATTGATGTGGCATAGGAGAATGAGTTAAGACCTTTGTTAGATCAGAATCTGGGTTTAACGTGGTTAGTGGAGCTCCCTCTGGTGTTGTGGTTATGGTTATCATTTGGTGCAGCCGGGCCGGAGCAGGAGGGGGATACAACATACTTGCCAACCCTCCCGAATTTTCCGGTAGACTCCCGAAATTCAGCGCCTCTCCCAAAAACCTCCCGGGACAAATATTCTCCCGAAAATCTCCCGATTTTCAGCCGGAGCTGGAGGCCACGCCCCCTCCAGCTCCATGCGGACCTGAGTGAGGACAGCCTTTTCTTTATGACGGCGGACAACAGGGTGACAAGAACTAAATCATCCAGACTAGAGATAAATTGTATTATTATGTTTATCTTACCTAAAAATAAATATATTTATTAATTTAAAAAAACAAAACATTTTTACTATATTTTGCTAAAAACATCAAAATTAATTTTATTTTTATTTGTATTTTTTCTGACTCCTTATTACATCCAGCCATAGAGTTATACATTAAAATAAACATATTTGAAATAATTAATTTTAAATTATCATAATAATTCATTTAAAATGACCACATTTAATTATTAAAATAATTGCTTGTTTATCAACAACTTTAGCATTTTATTCATTACATTTTGAAGCTCTCAGAAGCCAAGTTATGTTATATTCCTTAAAATGTATTTATGCAAGTTTGAAGTATCAATCATCTAAACACAGTTTTGTTTGCATATTTTCAGGATGTAGATATATATATATATATATGTGTATGTGTGGGGAAAAAAATCACAAGACTACTTCATCTCTACAGGCCTGTTTCATGAGGGGTTCCCTCAATCATCAGGAAATCTCCTGATGATTGAGGGAACCCCTCATGAAACAGGCCTGTAGAGATGAAGTAGTCTTGTGATTTTTTTCCCCACACATACATATATTGCGCTCTACTACGGTATCGAGCACTATTTTTTGGATAACCATTTTTTGGATAACCTTATTTAGACATATATATATATATATATATATATATATATATATATATATATATATATATATATATATATATATATATATATATAAATAAAAGAAATACTTGAATTTTAGTGTTCATTTATTTACACACATAACACTCGTCTACTCATTGTTGAGTTAAGGGTTGAATTGTCCATCCTTGTTCTATTCTCTGTCACTATTTCAGAACACACACATTATACAAATATACATTATAAAATCAATAAGAAAACGGGAGCTCTAATTTGGGAGTCTGAATTAGGATCAGAAAGTTCCTGTATAAACATTGCGCACTCACGTCGCCTTTTTGTATTGATTACTGCAGCTGTGCACTGGATTCATTCACAAATACAAACTACAACTCACAAACACTTTAGAGTTAGGCTCCACCATCAGAATGTGTACTTAAACTTATAAAGATCACATGGATATTATTCAGTGAGTTGATTCACCAAAACTAACCTGTTACCTACTCAGTGGCCTAGTGGTTAGAGTGTCCGCCCTGAGATCGGTAGGTTGTGAGTTCAAATCCCGGCCGAGTCATACCAAAGACTATAAAAATGGGACCCATTATCTCCCTGCTTGGCACTCAGCATCAAGGGTTGGAATTGGGGGTTAAATCACCAAAATGATTCCCGGGCGCGGCCACCGCTGCTGCCCACTGCTCCCCTCACCTCCCAGGGGGTGATCAAGGGTGATGGGTCAAATGCAGAGAATAATCTCGCCACACCTAGTGTGTGTGTGTGACAATCATTGGTACTTTAACTTTAACTTTTATACAGGAGGAAAAAGCACACAGGACGTTTCAATTGTTCACAGACTGGTCGCGCTCATCAGAATGACAAGACACTTCCGGTCTGCAGGTGATAGCATTCAATTGGGAAGAAACGCCCTACTGCCCCCTACTGACCAATGTGAATACTGATAAATGTGTAATGACAGCTCCAAAAACGAATTCAAACCACAAAATAAAATAAATAAATCAACACAAAAATGTGACACATTATGGGTGGGTCACATATGCATGTACAGTAGATGGCAGTATTGTCCTGTTTAAAAGTGTCACATTAACATTGCTGTTTACGGCAGACGAACTGCTTTACGGTAGACGCTGTTGTTGTGTGTTGTTGCCACGCTGGGAGGACGATAATCAATCAATCAATCAATCAATGTTTATTTATATAGCCCTAAATCACAAGTGTCTCAAAGGGCTGCACAAGCCACAACGACATCCTCGGTATAGCCCACATAAGGGCAAGGAAAAACTCACCCCAGTGGGACGTCGATGTGAATGACTATGAGAAACCTTGGAGAGGACCGCATATGTGGGTAAACCCCCCCCCCCCTCGAGGGAGACCGAATGCAATGGATGTCGAGTGGGTCTAACATAATATTGTGAGAGTCCAGTCCATAGTGGATCCAGCATAACAGTAAGAGTCCAGTCCACAGTGGGGTCAGCAGGAAACCATCCCGAGCGGAGACGGGTCAGCAGCGCAGAGATGTTCCCAACCGTGAAACTGCCTAACAATAAACTCACATAAGAAACCAAGAACTCGCCCTCGATCATTAGCTGTTTATATTTTGGGAAAGCGGACGTGTGAACAGGCTGTCAACACGTCACTCAGGTCCGCATGGAGCTGGAGGGGGCGTGGCCTCCAGCTCCGCCTGAATTTCGGGAGATTTTCGGGAGAAAATTTGTCCCGCGGGAGGTTTTCGGGAGAGGCGCTGAATTTCGGGAGTCTCCCGGAAAATCCGGGAGGGTTGGCAACAGTGCCGGCCCAAGCCTCCATGGGGCCCTAAGCAAAATGTGATTTTGGGGCCCTCTATTTCTGCCAATAATATTGATTGTTGATCATTCACACACCTACCATAAACTCATTGCGGCTCTGGCAGTGTTGTTTACATTATCCTATTGTCAGCCTGGCATGTCTTTACAAATGACATGTCATTTATAAAGATATGGGGGTGGCCCAGGTAAGAACATAAATAATACCAACGAATGATGTCCAGAGTGCCACATATGGTTCCTAATCTTAAAATGTAGAAAACATTCAGCTACAAGAGTGGCCTGGGGTTGAACAGTCCAAGTGATAAAGCTTTGTATTTACAGTAAAAGTGTCATCTTGTCTCATCAGTCTTGTACATATTAGTCTTTATTTATATTTTTAGTTAATTGTTCATATTTAATGTTTACTTTGTACAAAGAGAGCGCAGTCTACTGAAGTTAAATTCATCAATAGTTTTCCCCTTTGAAAGATGCAAGGCAAATTCCTTCCATTTCACCATGTTGCTACAATGATCTTCACTGTTTTCATGCTGTTTCAGCAGTGCACCTATGTTGACCCAATCCCGCTGTCCCTCGGCTGCCAGTTTTAAGGACTTTTTGGAAAATAATTTGCAGCAAAAGCAATAGACTGCATCTTTACTTCTTGAATAAGTCAGCCAGCTACGCTTGACTTTTTCCCCATTGACTAGCTGTCTGTAGGTATAATGATAATGAAAACTTTGGCCATCATGCCGTTTGGGGAATGAAAAGTTCTCCTTAATAGACAGTGGTCCTCTGATCACCTGCTCAGTCCTGTCTGAATCTGAGAGGAAAGATATGGCGTCACATTAGTGCCAAAAATCCGAGCGCATAAAAACTGTTATCGCGCGCTGATTCTCCACTTCGTGCGCGCGCGACACCCTTTTGCACGCGCGTGGTGTCTTTTTGCGCGCGCGTGGTGTCTTTTTGCGCGCGCGCGGTGTCTTTCTGCGCGTGCGCCGTCTCGGTCTATGCGCTCTCTGTGTACTCCTGGCATCTCTCCTCGCGCTGTCATGTTTCTTTTTGGCACTTTGGGGTCAGGTATGCTTAGACGGCCCCTCCTTTCTGATTGGCTCTTAGCATTTTTCATAAGACCAATCATTCTCCAGCGTAGCAACGTTGTAGCCATCTTACCTCGGACAGCTAGCCTCAATCATTACATTGATGTCAAAGCAAGTTATGGTAATTTAATTAGTACATGTACCAATTAAATTACCATAACTTGCTCGATTTTCGACCAATTTACAAACGGTTTGCCTTGTTACAAATCTTATTACATGTAGATATGACATAGGATGCTGCACCTGTTGAAATCACCTCTTTCGCTATAAAAAAAATGACTTAATTGTGCAACATAGTTGTGTAGGGTCAGTGTTAGTCAGTTCTCTGATTATTTTAAACTGTTTCAGAATACATTATTAAAAGGCTATTTTTAACATTTTAAAAACAAAATTCAAAGATTATTTCATTAATTTTATGGCTGAATCAAAATAAATTCCATAAATTAGAAAACAAATGTTCAAGAAGAAGTGAAAACTTTGCGCATATAACAATCTTGATACATATTGACGATGACCCGCCCTGCTATACTTCTGATTATCTCTGAGCATTTTTCGCCCGGCCAATCAGAAAGAAGGGGCCGGCTAAGCATACCCACCCCCAAAGTGCCAAAACGAAACATGCCAGCGCACAGACCGAGACGGCACGCGCGCAAAAAGGCACCACGCGCGCGCAAAAGGGTGTCGCGCGCGCGCACGAAGTGGAGAATCAGCGCGCGATAACAGTTTTTATGCGCTCGGATTTTTGGCACTAATGTGACGCCATAGCAGGCGGCAAACGTCACAGGTGCAGCAGAGGCAGCTTTACATTTAAAGAGAGGCAGGAAGAATCACTAAGCCTAGATCAGCAGCAGCACTCTGTTGACCTAAAATTGTGTTTTTGTACAATAATATATCTTTGATCATTTAGAAATCATCAGTCAGACTCGTACATGCACAAAATAAAAAATAAGAATTTTTTGTTAATTGCTTTTGGGGGCCCCCTGGTGGCCGCGGGGCCCTAAGCAAGCGCTTAGTACGCTTATGCCTTGGGCCGGCTCTGGTTGGCAAATATGATACAAAGAGAAAAAAAGGAAGACAGAGGGGGAAATTGTGGGGACAAGAGGGGGATTAGACAGAGACAAAAACAACAAGAGCAAACACAACAGCAACAACAAAAACAATAGAGCAACATCAGCAAATACCACATGTACAAAAATGATGGTGATAGCAAATAAGCAGTTAGCGAAAATAAAAAATAATACTGAGAATAATTAGTGTTTGTGTCATTTCCGCCGAGAGAATTTTGAGAAAACTGCCGGACGAGTGCGAATATTGTTCCTCGCTCGCGAACGATCTTCGTTACGCGATGACGTCAGACGTCGCTCGGTAAAGCCGCTGGGAAAGCAGAAGGAGAAGGAGAAGAAGAAGTGTGCGTGTTTCGCGTGTGTTCAGCGCCGCAGCACCATGAACAGCGTGGGCGAAGCCTGCACGGACCTGAAGCGGGAGTACGACCAGTGTTTCAACCGCTGGTTCGCCGAGAAGTTCCTGAAGGGAGAGAAGAGCGGCGACCCGTGCACGGAGAGCTTCCGGGTGTACCAGCGCTGCGTGCAGAAGGCCATCAAGGACAAAGACATCCCGGTGGACGGGCTGGACTTCATGGGCCCCAACAAGGACAAGCCCGAGAGCTGATGTCGTCCAACAAGGGACGAGCCCGAGAGCTGATGTGGTCCTCGCCGAGAAGGCCCGAAGAACAACTCGGCAAAGCGCCGAACGGCCCGGATCGCGTCTGGGCCTACTGAGCATGCGCACAGAAAGGCTAGACCGGAAGTTTATTTGTTTTTAAACAAAACGTGAAGTCTGGGTTGAACTCTTGCCTACTTTTCCCTCATGGCTTTATAAACACTTGAATGTGACATTGAAGAACATGAACAAACCTCTCAGCACATTTGACATTTATCATTATTTACCGCCTACCACTTTTACCCCTGGAGCTCACTGCTAACATGAATGATGGAAGGAATTCTTGCCAACAGCTCGTCATTTTTTTATCAATGCCAAATAAAATGTTACGACATGCACTATTTTCTTTGTGTGAGGTGACTAATTAATTGATGGTGTCTTGACAGCTGGATGAGTAGCCAAATAGTGAAAGAAGGTGTTGTGATGTAACGAGGCGTGTGTCGGAGTAATGGAGGGGGCTTTCCCGCCAAGCGCGTATCGAGGCTTGCTTCATGTTTGGCAGGAACCCTTCAAGTATGGAAGTAGAATTGTCTCACACATACAGGTAAAAGCCAGTAAATTAGAATATTTTGAAAAACTTGATTTATTTCAGTAATTGCATTCAAAAGGTGTAACTTGTACATTATATTTATTCATTGCACACATACTGATGCATTCAAATGTTTATTTCATTTAATTTTGATGATTTGAAGTGGCAACAAATGAAAATCCAAAATTCCGTGTGTCACAAAATTAGAATATTACTTAAGGCTAATACAAAAAAGGGATTTTTAGAAATGTTGGCCAACTGAAAAGTATGAAAATGAAAAATATGAGCATGTACAATACTTAATACTTGGTTGGAGCTCCTTTTGCCTCAATTACTGCGTTAATGCGGCGTGGCATGGAGTCGATGAGTTTCTGGCACTGCTCAGGTGTTATGAGAGCCCAGGTTGCTCTGATAGTGGCCTTCAACTCTTCTGCGTTTTTGGGTCTGGCATTCTGCATCTTCCTTTTCACAATACCCCACAGATTTTCTATGGGGCTAAGGTCAGGGGAGTTGGCGGGCCAATTTAGAACAGAAATACCATGGTCCGTAAACCAGGCACGGGTAGATTTTGCGCTGTGTGCAGGCGCCAAGTCCTGTTGGAACTTGAAATCTCCATCTCCATAGAGCAGGTCAGCAGCAGGAAGCATGAAGTGCTCTAAAACTTGCTGGTAGACGGCTGCGTTGACCCTGGATCTCAGGAAACAGAGTGGACCGACACCAGCAGATGACATGGCACCCCAAACCATCACTGATGGTGGAAACTTTACACTAGACTTCAGGCAACGTGGATCCTGTGCCTCTCCTGTCTTCCTCCAGACTCTGGGACCTCGATTTCCAAAGGAAATGCAAAATTTGCATGGTTGGGTGATGGTTTGGGGTGCCATGTCATCTGCTGGTGTCGGTCCACTCTGTTTCCTGAGATCCAGGGTCAACGCAGCCGTCTACCAGCAAGTTTTAGAGCACTTCATGCTTCCTGCTGCTGCCCTGCTCTATGGAGATGGAGATTTCAAGTTCCAACAGGACTTGGCGCCTGCACACAGCGCAAAATCTACCCGTGCCTGGTTTACGGACCATGGTATTTCTGTTCTAAATTGGCCCGCCAACTCCCCTGACCTTAGCCCCATAGAAAATCTGTGGGGTATTGTGAAAAGGAAGATGCAGAATGCCAGACCCAAAAACGCAGAAGAGTTGAAGGCCACTATCAGAGCAACCTGGGCTCTCATAACACCTGAGCAGTGCCAGAAACTCATCGACTCCATGCCACGCCGCATTAACGCAGTAATTGAGGCAAAAGGAGCTCCAACCAAGTATTGAGTATTGTACATGCTCATATTTGTCATTTTCATACTTTTCAGTTGGCCAACATTTCTAAAAATCCCTTTTTTGTATTAGCCTTAAGTAATATTCTAATTTTGTGACACACGGAATTTTGGATTTTCATTTGTTGCCACTTCAAATCATCAAAATTAAATGAAATAAACATTTGAATGCATCAGTCTGTGTGCAATGAATAAATATAATGTACAAGTTACACCTTTTGAATGCAATTACTGAAATAAATCAAGTTTTTCCAAAATATTCTAATTTACTGGCTTTTACCTGTATATATATATATATCCTGAAAATATGCAAACAAAACTGTGTTTGGATAATTGATACTTCAAACTTGCATAAATAAATATTAAGGAATATAACATAACTTGGCTTCTGAGAGCTTCAAAATGTAGTGAATAAAATGCTAAAGTTGTTGATAAACAAGCAATTATTTTAATAATTAAATATGGTCATTTTAAATGAATTATTATGATAATCTAAAATTAATTATTTCAAATATGTTTATTTTAATTTGTAAAATTCTATGGCTGGATGTAATAAGGAGTCAGAAAAAATAAAAATAAAAATACAATTAATTTTGATGTTTTTAGCAAAATATAGTAAAAATTTTTTTTTTTTTTTTTTTTTAAATTAATAAATATCTATTTATTTTTAGGTAAGATAAACATAATACAATGTATCTCTAGTCTGGATGATTTAGTTCTTGTCACCCTGTTGTCCTCCCGTAGTGAAAAAAGGCTGTCCTCACTCAGGTCCGCATGGAGCTGGAGGGGGCGTGGCCTCCAGCTACGGCTGAAAATGGGGAGATTTTCGGGAGAATATTTTTCCCGGGAGGTTTTCGGGAGAGGCGCTGAATTTCGGGAGTCTCCCGGAAAATTCGGGAGAGTTGGCAAGTATGTAATTCACCAAGTCAAGTATTTCATATATCGTATTTCCTTGAATTAGCACTGGGGCGGTAATTAATTTAAAACCTCTTCTCACTCCGGTGCTTACCAAAGGCATGCGGTAAATTTAGGCCTGCACTTATAAATTTGAGTGTGATGTAAGGACACCATCATGAAAAGAACATTTAATTAAAAAAAACGTTATTATGGTCTTACCCTTACTTATAAATGAAGTCCATGCACTGCTCCGTATGAACAAAAGCATCGATAACTTGTTTATAGAAGTCTTCCTTATCTTTCTTCAGTTTTAAAAGTCTCTCTGTCTCTTCCTTTAATTATTACCTCCTGCTTCGATTGAAAGTCCAGTTTAGAAAACTGTTTTATTTTAGATATGTAATCCTTCATGTTAAAAGTGCAAGCGAGACAAAAAAATAAACGATCGCTGCTAACTGTTGCTGCTTGTTGTCACTTCTTCTGCAGCCGAGTAGTCGCAAGAAGGATCACTAGCGCCCTCTACCACCAGGAGGCGGGAGTCATTTAATGACTCATATTTGACACACGCAGCTACGGTATATTAATAAAACATACGGTAGCTGCTTACTGTTCTTTTTAGCATATTCAATAGCTTGGACCTTAAATCCTACTGAATAGCTCTTTATCTTCTTCCCTTTATGCGATTTTAAATTATTGAAAGGAGGGGGCGTGGCCTCCAGCTCCGGCTAAAAAATCGGGAGATTTCCGGGAATTTGTCCCGGGAGGTTTGCGGGAGAGGCGCTGAATTTCGGGAGTCTCCCGGAAAATTCGGGAGGGTTGGCAAGTATGGTCTCACATCAACTTATATATATAGCAATATGATATTAATACATATGCATATATTAATAAATATACAAATAAATAATTTGTATAAATAAACGCGTATTTTTACATTTATTTTTGAGATTTGAAAATATATACAAATAAAATGTATAGATATAAACTTCAGCGGTCGCAGAGGCAAAAACTCGGACATGGGAGGAGTTCGGGGAAGCCATGGAAAACGACTTCCGGACGGCTTCGAAGCAATTCTGGACCACCATCCGCCGCCTCAGGAGGGGAAAGCAGTGCACTATCAACACCGTGTATGGTGAGGATGGTGTTCTGCTGACCTCGACTGCGGATGTTGTGGATCGGTGGAGGGAATACTTCGAAGACCTCCTCAATCCCACCAACACGTCTTCCTATGAGGAAGCAGTGCCTGGGGAGTCTGTGGTGGGCTCTCCTATTTCTGGGGCTGAGGTTGCTGAGGTAGTTAAAAAGCTCCTCGGTGGCAAGGCCCCAGGGGTAGATGAGATCCGCCCGGAGTTCCTTAAGGCTCTGGATGCTGTGGGGATGTCTTGGTTGACAAGACTCTGCAGCATCGCGTGGACATCGGGGGCGGTACCTCTGGATTGGCAGACCGGGGTGGTGGTTCCTCTCTTTAAGAAGGGGAACCGGAGGGTGTGCTCTAACTATCGTGGGATCACACTCCTCAGCCTTCCCGGTAAGGTCTATTCAGGTGTACTGGAGAGGAGGCTACGCCGGATAGTCGAACCTCGGATTCAGGAGGAACAATGTGGTTTTCGTCCTGGTCGTGGAACTGTGGACCAGCTCTATACTCTCGGCAGGGTCCTTGAGGGTGCATGGGAGTTTGCCCAACCAGTCTACATGTGTTTTGTGGACTTGGAGAAGGCATTCGACCGTGTCCCTCGGGAAGTCCTGTGGGGAGTGCTCAGAGAGTATGGGGTATCGGACTGTCTGATTGTGGCGGTCTGCTCCCTGTATGCTCAGTGCCAGAGCTTGGTCCGCATTGCCGGCAGTAAGTCGGACACGTTTCCAGTGAGGGTTGGACTCCGCCAAGGCTGCCCTTTGTCACCGATTCTGTTCATAACTTTTATGGACAGAATTTCTAGGCGCAGTCAAGGCGTTGAGGGGATCTGGTTTGGTGGCTGCAGGATTAGGTCTCTGCTTTTTGCAGATGATGTGGTCCTGATGGCCAGGATCTTCAGCTCTCACTGGATCGGTTCGCAGCCGAGTGTGAAGCGACTGGGATGAGAATCAGCACCTCCAAGTCCGAGTCCATGGTTCTCGCCCGGAAAAGGGTGGAGTGCCATCTCCGGGTTGGGGAGGAGATCTTGCCCCAAGTGGAGGAGTTCAAGTACCTCGGAGTCTTGTTCACGAGTGAGGGAAGAGTGGATCGTGAGATCGACAGGCGGATCGGTGCGGCGTCTTCAGTAATGCGGACGCTGTATCGATCCGTTGTGGTGAAGAAGGAGCTGAGCCGGAAGGCAAAGCTCTCAATTTACCGGTCGATCTACGTTCCCATCCTCACCTATGGTCATGAGCTTTGGGTTATGACCGAAAGGACAAGATCACGGGTACAAGCGGCCGAAATGAGTTTCCTCCGCCGGGTGGCGGGGCTCTCCCTTAGAGATAGGGTGAGAAGCTCTGCCATCTGGGGGGAGCTCAAAGTAAAGCCGCTGCTCCTCCACATGGAGAG
Organism: Nerophis lumbriciformis; assembly: GCF_033978685.3. Lineage (NCBI taxonomy): Eukaryota > Metazoa > Chordata > Actinopteri > Syngnathiformes > Syngnathidae > Nerophis > Nerophis lumbriciformis. Next base: position 4,638,394 of record NC_084564.2, read on the forward strand.
GAGCCAGATGAGGTGGTTCGGGCATCTGGTCAGGATGCCACCCGAACGCCTCCCTAGGGAGGTGTTTAGGGCACGTCCGACCGGTAGGAGGCCGCGGGGAAGACCCAGGACACGTTGGGAAGACTATGTCTCCTGGCTGGCCTGGGAACGCCTCGGGGTCCCACAGGAAGAGCTGGACGAAGTGGCTGGGGAGAGGGAAGTCTGGGCTTCCCTGCTTAGGCTGCTGCCCCCGCGACCCGACCTCGGATAAGCGGAAGAAGATGGATGGATGGATGGAGATATAAAAATGTGACATACAAATAAATCGAGAATTTGTACAAATAAACGTGTATTTGTAAATATATTTTAGAGATTTGAATATTATATTATTCTTATTCACAGCGCTTCACTTTTTCCACATTTTGGTATGTTACAACCTTTTTCCAGAATGGAATCAATCAATTTGTGTCCTCAACATTCTACACACAATACCCCATAATGACAATTTTTTTTAAATTTTATTTTACAAATTTATAAAAAAATAAAAAAATCACATGTACATAAATATTCACAGCCTTTACTCAATACTTTGTTGATGCACCTTTGGCAGCAATTCCAGCCTCAAGTCTTTTTCAATACGATGCCACAAGCTTGGAGGTTGCCACATCTATCTTTGGGCAGTTCAGCCCATTCCTCTTTGCAGCACCTATCAAGCTCCATCAGATTGGATGGCAAGTGTTGGTTTTCATCCAGGATGAATTCACCTTAGTCTTAAAATACTTTTTACTTTACTTTAAAACGTCTTGCTTACGGTTGATCAAAGATTTTCGGGGGTGCCCATCCTTAGAAGCTTGTGGATGGCTACCAAAAGTGCATTATTACAGTAAAACTTGCCAAGGGACATGTAAGCAAATATTAACATTGCTGTATGTATACTTTTGACCCTCACATTTTCAGTAGACCCATAATAAATTCATAAAAGAAGCAAACTTCATGAATGTTTTTTGTGACCAACAAGTATGTGCTCCAATCACTACATCACAAAAAAATAAGAGTTGTAGAAATGATTGGAAACTCAAGACAGCCATGACATGATGTTCTTTACAAGTGTATGTAAACTTTTGACCACGACTGTACATACATATATATGTATGTGTATATGTATACAGGTAAAAGCCAGTAAATTAGAATATTTGGAAAAACTTGATTTATTTCAGTAATTGCATTCAAAAGGTGTAACTTGTACATTATATTTATTCATTGCACACAGACTGATGCATTCAAATGTTTATTTCATTTAATTTTGATGATTTGAAGTGGCAACAAATGAAAATCCAAAATTCCGTGTGTCACAAAATTTGAATATTACTTAAGGCTAATACAAAAACGGGATTTTTAGAAATGTTGGCCAACTGAAAAGTATGAAAATGAAAAATATGAGCATGTACAATACTCAATACTTGGTTGGAGCTCCTTTTGCCTCAATTACGGCGTTAATGCGGCGTGGCATGGAGTCGATGAGTTTCTGGCACTGCTCAGGTGTTATGAGAGCCCAGGTTGCTCTGATAGTGGCCTTCAACTCTTCTGCGTTTTTGGGTCTGGCATTCTGCATCTTCCTTTTCACAATACCCCACAGATTTTCTATGGGGCTATGGTCAGGGGAGTTGGCGGGCCAATTTAGAACAGAAATACCATGGTCCGTAAACCAGGCACGGGTAGATTTTGCGCTGTGTGCAGGCGCCAAGTCCTGTTGGAACTTGAAATCTCCATCTCCATAGAGCAGGTCAGCAGCAGGAAGCATGAAGTGCTCTAAAACTTGCTGGTAGACGGCTGCGTTGACCCTGGATCTCAGGAAACAGAGTGGACCGACACCAGCAGATGACATGGCACCCCAAACCATCACCCAACCATGCAAATTTTGCATTTCCTTTGGAAATCGAGGTCCCAGAGTCTGGAGGAAGACAGGAGAGGCACAGGATCCACGTTGCCTGAAGTCTAGTGTAAAGTTTCCACCATCAGTGATGGTTTGGGGTGCCATGTCATCTGCTGGTGTCGGTCCACTCTGTTTCCTGAGATCCAGGGTCAACGCAGCCGTCTACCAGCAAGTTTTAGAGCACTTCATGCTTCCTGCTGCTGACCTGCTCTATGGAGATGGAGATTTCAAGTTCCAACAGGACTTGGCGCCTGCACACAGCGCAAAATCTACCCGTGCCTGGTTTACGGACCATGGTATTTCTGTTCTAAATTGGCCCGCCAACTCCCCTGACCTTAGCCCCATAGAAAATCTGTGGGGTATTGTGAAAAGGAAGATGCAGAATGCCAGACCCAAAAACGCAGAAGAGTTGAAGGCCACTATCAGAGCAACCTGGGCTCTCATAACACCTGAGCAGTGCCAGAAACTCATCGACTCCATGCCACGCCGCATTAACGCAGTAATTGAGGCAAAAGGAGCTCCAACCAAGTATTGAGTATTGTACATGCTCATATTTTTCATTTTCATACTTTTCAGTTGGCCAACATTTCTAAAAATCCCTTTTTTGTATTAGCCTTACACAATATTCTAATTTTGTGACACACGGAATTTTGGATTTTCATTTGTTGCCACTTCAAATCATCAAAATTAAATGAAATAAACATTTGAATGCATCAGTCTGTGTGCAATGAATAAATATAATGTACAAGTTACACCTTTTGAATGCAATTACTGAAATAAATCAAGTTTTTCAAAATATTCTAATTTACTGGCTTTTACCTGTATATGTGTATATGTATATACAAACCCCGTTTCCATATGAGTTGGGAAATTGTGTTAGATGTAAATATAAACGGAATACAATGATTTGCAAATCCTTTTCAACCCATATTCAGTTGAATATGCTACAAAGACAACATATTTAAAGTTCAAACTGATAAACATATTTTGTTGTTGCAAATAATCATTGACTTTAGAACACGTCACAAAGAAGTTGGGGAAAGGTGGCAATAAATACTGATAAAGTTGAGGAATGCTCATCAAACACTCACAGTTGAACAGGCAAATTGGGAACAGGTGGGTGCCATGATTGGGTATAAAAGTAGATTCCATGAAATGCTCAGTCATTCACAAACAAGGATGGGGCGAGGGTCACCACTTTGTCAACAAATGCGTGAGCAAATTGTTGAACAGTTTAAGAAAAACCTTTCTCAACCAACTATTGCAAGGAATTTAGGGATTTCACCATCTACGGTCCGTAATATCATCAAAAAGTTCAGAGAATCTGAAGAAATCACTGCACGTAAGCAGCTAAGCCCGTGACCTTCCATCCCTCAGGCTGTACTGCATCAACAAGCGACATCAGTGTGTAAAGGATATCACCACATGGGCTCAGGAACACTTCAGAAACCCACTGTCGGTAACTACAGTTGGTCGCTACATCTGTAAGTGCGAGTTAAAGCTCTCCTATGCAAGGCGAAAACCGTTTATCAACAACACCCAGAAACGCCGTCGGCTTCGCTGGGCCTGAGCTCTTCTAAGATGGACTGATACAAAGTGGAAAAGTGTTCTGTGGTCTGACGAGTCCACATTTCAAATTGTTTTTGGAAACTGTGGACGTCGTGTCCTCCGGACCAAAGAGGAAAAGAACCATCCGGATTGTTATAGGCGCAAAGTTGAAAAGCCAGCATGTGTGATGGTATGGGGGTGTATTAGTGTCCGAGACATGGGTAACTTACACATCTGTGAAGGCACCAAAGGTACATACAGGTTTTGGAGCAACATATGTTGCCATCCAAGCAACATTACCATGGACGCCCCTGCTTATTTCAGCAAGACAATGCCAAGCCACGTTGTTACATCAACATGGCTTCATAGTAAAAGAGTGCGGGTACTAGACTGGCCTGCCTGTAGTCCAGACCTGTCTCCCATTGAAAATGTGTGGTGCATTATGAAGCCTAAAATAGCACAACGGAGACCCCCGGACTGTTGAACAACTTAAGCCGTACATCAAGCAAGAATGGGGAAAGAATTCCACTTTCAAAGCTTCAACAATTAGTTTCCTCAGTTCCCAATCGTTTATTGAGGGTTGTTAAAAGGAAAGGCCATGTAACACAGTGGTGAACATGCCCTTTCCCAACTACTTTGGCACGTGTTGCAGCCATGAAATTCTAAGTTAATTATTATTTGCACAAAAAAATAAAGTTTATGAGTTTGAACATCAAATATGTTGTCTTTGTAGTGCATTCAATTGAATATGGGTTGAAAAGGATTTGCAAATCATTGTATTCCGTTTATATTTACATCTAACACAATTTCCCAACTCATATGGAAACGGGGTTTGTATTTATAAATGTATATATATGGCCATATGTGTATTTATATATGTATGTACATATATTCATACATACATATATAAATGTAAGCATATATATACATATACAGGTAAAAGCCAGTAAATTAGAATATTTTGAAAAACTTGATTTATTTCAGTAATTGCATTCAAAAGGTGTAACTTGTACATTATATTTATTCATTGCACACAGACTGATGCATTCAAATGTTTATTTCATTTAATTTTGATGATTTGAAGTGGCAACAAATGAAAATCCAAAATTCCGTGTGTCACAAAATTAGAATATTACTTAAGGCTAATACAAAAAAGGGATTTTTAGAAATGTTGGCCAACTGAAAAGTATGAAAATGAAAAATATGAGCATGTACAATACTCAATACTTGGTTGGAGCTCCTTTTGCCTCAATTACTGCGTGAATGCGGCGTGGCATGGAGTCGATGAGTTTCTGGCACTGCTCAGGTGTTATGAGAGCCCAGGTTGCTCTGATAGTGGCCTTCAACTCTTCTGCGTTTTTGGGTCTGGCATTCTGCATCTTCCTTTTCACAATACCCCACAGATTTTCTATGGGGCTAAGGTCAGGGGAGTTGGCGGGCCAATTTAGAACAGAAATACCATGGTCCGTAAACCAGGCACGGGTAGATTTTGCGCTGTGTGCAGGCGCCAAGTCCTGTTGGAACTTGAAATCTCCATCTCCATAGAGCAGGTCAGCAGCAGGAAGCATGAAGTGCTCTAAAACTTGCTGGTAGACGGCTGCGTTGACCCTGGATCTCAGGAAACAGAGTGGACCGACACCAGCAGATGACATGGCACCCCAAACCATCACTGATGGTGGAAACTTTACACTAGACTTCAGGCAACGTGGATCCTGTGCCTCTCCTGTCTTCCTCCAGACTCTGGGACCTCGATTTCCAAAGGAAATGCAAAATTTGCATGGTTGGGTGATGGTTTGGGGTGCCATGTCATCTGCTGGTGTCGGTCCACTCTGTTTCCTGAGCATTGCATCAGTCTGTGTGCAATGAATAAATATAATGTACAAGTTACACCTTTTGAATGCAATTACTGAAATAAATCAAGTTTTTCAAAATATTCTAATTTACTGGCTTTTACCTGTATAACATGTGTAAAATACCCTCATTTTTAGGTGTGGCAGCTTTCATTTTGCGTTGGCGCCGTGTGTGTGGGGCAAACCCTGGGAAGGTGAATGAAGATTGTGAAGCATCAGTCAAAGAGACCGCTTTTTTCAAGCCGGGATCCTGCAATGACTTCTTCATTGATTCTAAATCTTACATCACCGCAGAGGAATGCGGTCTTTTGAAGCCGATCAGCAATAAGCTCCATGTGCTAGAACATGTCCTCAACTTTCACATCCTGCTGTGCGTGAGAGAAAATGGTCTCATGGAATATCATAAATTAAGACTTTTGCAGACTCAGTCCGCTTTCTGCCTGGCGGTCAGCATTGGCGAGTCTTCATCGGCGTTGCACTGCTGATCCCCTTTAGCGTTTCAGAGAGCTGCAAGAGGAACTCTTCGGCGTTCCTCTCTTCGTGGCGCTCACACTGGCAAAAGTCAGGCTCGCGCTGTGGGGACTGCACACATCATGATAGATTAGGGTCACATTATAGAGAACTAAATACGCTACTGTAGATTCCGGACTAGGGTTGTCCCGATACCAATATTGTGGTACCGGGAACGAAAATGTATTTCGATACTTTTCAAGGGCGCCACCAAAACGTTTTATTATTGGCTTGGTAGCACTTTAGTATGGGGAAGATAGTCACTATTAATTAGTTGCTATCATACTTGCCAACCCTCCCGAATTTTCCGGGAGACTCCCGAAATTCAGCGCCTCTCCCGAAAACCTCCCGGGACAAATATTCTCCCGAAAATCTCCCGATTTTCAGCCGGAGGTCCATGCGGACCTGAGTGAGGACAGCCTTTTTTCAGACGGGAGGACAACTGGGTGGCAAGAAATAAATCATCCAGACTAGAGATAAATTGTATTATTATGTTTATCTTACCTACAAATAAATATATTTATTAATAAAAAATAAAAAAATAAAAAAATAAATTTTTACTATATTTTGCTAAAAACATCAAAATTAATTGTATTTTTATTTGTATTTTTTCTGACTCCTTATTACATCCAGGCATTAGAATTATACATTAAAATAAACATATTTGAAATAATTAATTTTAAATATATATATATATATATATATATATATACACACACACACATATATATATATATATATATATATATATATATACACACACATATATATATATATATATATACACACACATATATATATATATATATATATATATATATACACACACATATATATATATATATATATACACACACACACATATATATATATATATACACACACACACATATATATATATATATATATATATATATATATATATATATATATATATATATATATATATATGTGTGTATATATATATATATATACACATATATATGTGTATATATATATATATATATATATATATACACATATATATATGTATATACACATATATATATATATATATATGTCTTAATAAGGTTATCCAAAAAATAGTGCTCGATACCGTAGTAGAGCGCAATATATGTATGTGTGGGAAAAAAAATCACAAGACTATTTCATCTCTACAGGCCTGTTTCATGAGGGGGGGTTCCCTCAATCATCAGGAGATTTTAATGGGAGCATTCACATACCATGGTTTATATTGGGCACAGAGTGGGTGGGTACAGGCTGGCGCATGCCGCCACAGACGGAAACACCTCCTAGGTAACACATGAGCCAATCAGAGAAACTGTTTATTATTTACCGTCCAGACCTGTCATCCCTCAACAAGCGCAGCGAAATTGTAACAGCATGCCGCCACAGACAGAAACACCTCCTAGGTAACACATGAGCCAATCACCACGCCCCTACGCCAGCCTGTACCCACCCACTCTGTGCCCTATATAAACCATGGTATGTGAATGCTCCCATTAAAATCTCCTGATGATTGAGGGAACCCCCCCTCATGAAACAGGCCTGTAGAGATGAAATAGTCTTGTGATTTTTTTCCCCACACATACATATATATATATATATATATATATATATATATATATATATATATATATATATATATATATATATATATATATATATATATATATATGTATGAAATACTTGACTTGGTGAATTCTAGCTGTCAATATACTCCTCCCCTCTTAACCACGCCCTCAACCACGCCCTGCCCCACCCCCGACCACGCCCCCACCCCCCACCTCCCGAAATCGGAGGTCTCAAGGTTGGCAAGTATGTTATTAAGTAACAAAGACTTAATTTAGAGTTAATTGGACACTAGGGCAGGGGTCGGCAACCCGCGGCTCTAGAAGCCGCATGTGGCTCTTTAGCGCCGCCCTAGTGGCTCTTTGGAGCTTTTTCAAAAATGTATGAAAAATGGAAAAAGTTGAGGGGAAAAAAAATCAATTTTTTGTTTTAATATGGTTTCTGTAGGAGGACAAACATGACACAAACCTCCCTAATTGTTATAAAGCACACGGTTTATATTAAACATGCTTCACTGATTCGAGTATTTGGCGAGCGCCGTTTTGTCCTACTAATTTTGGCAGTCCTTGAACTCACCTTAGTTTGTTTACATGTATATCTTTCTGCGACTTTCTAGGACGTGTTTTATGCCACTTCTTTTTCTGTCTCATGTTGTCCACCAAACTTTTAACGTTGTGCATGAATCCACAAAGGTGAGTTTTGTTGATGTTATTGACTTGTTGGAGTGCTAATCAGACATATTTGGTCAGTGCATGACTGCGAGCTAATCGATGCTAACATGCTATTTAGGCTAGCTATATGTACATATTGCATCATTATGCCTCATTTGTAGCTATATTTGAGCTCATTTAGTTTCCTTTAAGTCATATTAATTCAATTTATATCTCATGACACACTATCTGTATGTAATATGGCTTTTAATTGTTTGCGGCTCCAGACAGATTTGTTTTTGTATTTTTGGTCCAATATGGCTCTTTCAACATTTTGGGTTGCCGACCCCTGCCCTAGGGGAACATATAAGGGTAAGGGTTAAGGCATACTTGCCAACCTTCCCGATTTTACCGGGAGACTCCCGAATTTCAGTGCCCCTCCCGAAAGTCTCCCGGGGCAACCATTCTCCCGAATTTCTCCCGATTTCCACCCGGACAACAATATTGGGGGCGTGTCTTAAAGGCACTGCCTTTAGCGTCCTCTCACCTGAAAAGGAGACTATTATATACGTCTCCGTTATCCAAAGGTTTATCTATAACCCATAAAGTAGGCAGGCACGGAGCTATTTCTCAGCGTGTGTTTATTCCAGCCGCCACGTTAATACACTGACTCACAACATCCGGATTCCCATCATGCATTGCTTCAAAACTACGGCAAGTAGTAATGTCCAAAAACATAACAGAGACGAAGCAGAAGAACGAAGGAGAGACATGGCGACGACGAGTAAGAAGAAGTACGCTTGCAAGTTCCAAAATGATTGGAAAAAATAATTTCAGTCCATCCAGGACAGCTGGAAGGGGAAGGAATTTTTTAAGAAAGTAAGTTGCAATATTGTGAGAAAAAAGTTTTCATACAAGATTTTTTAAGAATATTCTGAGAAAATGTTTTAATTTTAAACACCAAAATTATGTATTTTTTAAGATTAAAGTCAAATATATAATGAAAAGGTATTTTAGTTTTTTTAATTAGAAAAACGCAATATCGTGAGAAAAAAGTTATTTCACAAGAATTGTTTGGAAATAAGTTAAGAAAAATCTATTTAAAGAAAAAAGTTTTAAATTTTTCAAGAAAAATGTATGCCATTTTACATGATTAACGTCAAATATATTGTGGAAAAAATTAATTTTTTTAAGAAAGTAAGTTGCAATATTGTGAGAATTTAAAAAAATTTTTTTTTAGAAAAACGCAATATCGTTAGAAAAAAGTTATTCCACAAGAATTGTTTAGAAGTAATTTAAGAAAAAAATATTTAAAGAAAAAAGTTTGATAATTAAAAAAAAAAGGTATGCCATTTTACATGAATAATGTCGAATATATTGTGGAAAAAATGAATTTTTTAAAGAAAGTAAATTGCAATATTGTGAGAAAAAGTTTTCATACAAGATTTTTAAAGAATATTCTGAGAAAATGTTTTAATTTTAAAAACAAAATTATGTATTTTTTTAAGATTAAAGTCAAATATATAATGAAAAGGTATTTTAGTATTTTCTATTACAAAAACGCAATATCGTGAGAAAAAAGTTATTTCACAAGAATTGTTTAGAAATAAGTTAAGAAAAAACTATTTAAAGAAAAAAGTTTTACATTTTTCAAGAAAAATGTATGCCATTTTACATGATTAATGTCAAATATATTGTGGAAAAAAGCCATTTTTTAAGAAAGTAAGTTGCAATATTGTGAGAATTAAAAAATTTTTTTTTTTAGAAAAACGCAATATCGTTAGAAAAAAGTTATTCCACAAGAATTGTTTAGAAGTAATTTAAGAAAAAAATATTTAAAGAAAAAAGTTTGATAATTAAAAAAAAAAGGTATGCCATTTTACATGAATAATGTCGAATATATTGTGGAAAAAATGAATTTTTTAAAGAAAGTAAATTGCAATATTGTGAGAAAAAGTTTTCATACAAGATTTTTTAAGAATATTCTGAGAAAATGTTTTAATTTTAAAAACAAAATTATGTATTTTTTTAAGATTAAAGTCAAATATATAATGAAAAGGTATTTTAGTATTTTCTATTACAAAAACGCAATATCGTGAGAAAAAAGTTATTTCACAAGAATTGTTTAGAAATAAGTTAAGAAAAAACTATTTAAAGAAAAAAGTTTTACATTTTTCAAGAAAAATGTATGCCATTTTACATGATTAATGTCAAATATATTGTGGAAAAAAGTATTTTTTTAAAGAAAGTAAGTTGCAATATTGTGAGAATTTTTTATTAAATTTTTTTTAGAAAAACGTAATATCGTTAGAAAAAAACTCATTCCACAAGAATTGTTTAGAAGTAATTTAAGAAAAAATATTTAAAGAAAAAATTTTTATATTTAAAAAAAAAAAAAGTATGCCATTTTACATGACCAATGTCAAATATATTGTGGAAAAAAGTCATTTTTTTTAAGAAAGTAAGTTGCAATATTGTAAGAATTTTTTTTATTTTTATTTTTAGAAAAACGCAATATCGTTAGAAAAAAGTTATTTCACAAGAATTGTTTGGAAGTAATTTAAGAAACAAATATTTAAAGAAAAAAGTTTGATATTTAAAAAAAAAAGTATGCCATTTTACATGATTAATGTCAAATATATTGTGGAAAAAAGTAATTTTTTAAGAAAGTAAGTCGCAATATTGTGAGAAAAAGTTTTCATACAAGATTTTTGAAGAATATTCTGAAAAAATGTTTTAATTTTAAAAGCCGAAATTATGTATTTTTTAAGATTAAAGTCAAATATATAATGAAAAGGTATTTTAGTTTTTTTAATTAGAAAAACGCAATATTGTGAGAAAAAAGTTATTTCACAAGAATTGTTTAGAAATAAGTTAAGAAAAAAATATTTAAAGAAAAAAGTTTTAAACTTTTTCAAGAAAAATGTATGCCATTTTACATGATTAATGTCAAATATATTGTGGAAAAAAAGTAATTTTTTTAAGAAAGTAAGATGCAATATTGTGAGAATGTTTTTTTTTGTAGAAAAACGCAATATCGTTAGAAAAAAGTTATTTCACAAGAATTGTTTAGAAGTAATTTAAGAAAAAAATATTTAAAGAAAAAAGTTTGATAATTAAAAAAAAAAGGTATGCCATTTTACATGAATAATGTCGAATATATTGTGGAAAAAATTAATTTTTTAAAGAAAGTAAATTGCAATATTGTGAGAAAAAGTTTTCATACAAGATTTTTTAAGAATATTCTGAGAAAATGTTTTAATTTTAAAAACAAAATTATGTATTTTTTTAAGATTAAAGTCAAATATATAATGAAAAGGTATTTTAGTATTTTCTATTACAAAAACGCAATATCGTGAGAAAAAAGTTATTTCACAAGAATTGTTTAGAAATAAGTTAAGAAAAAACTATTTAAAGAAAAAAGTTTTACATTTTTCAAGAAAAATGTATGCCATTTTACATGATTAATGTCAAATATATTGTGGAAAAAAGTATTTTTTTAAAGAAAGTAAGTTGCAATATTGTGAGAATTTTTTATTAAATTTTTTTTAGAAAAACGTAATATCGTTAGAAAAAAACTCATTCCACAAGAATTGTTTAGAAGTAATTTAAGAAAAAATATTTAAAGAAAAAATTTTTATATTTAAAAAAAAAAAAAGTATGCCATTTTACATGACCAATGTCAAATATATTGTGGAAAAAAGTCATTTTTTTTAAGAAAGTAAGTTGCAATATTGTAAGAATTTTTTTTATTTTTATTTTTAGAAAAACGCAATATCGTTAGAAAAAAGTTATTTCACAAGAATTGTTTGGAAGTAATTTAAGAAACAAATATTTAAAGAAAAAAGTTTGATATTTAAAAAAAAAAGTATGCCATTTTACATGATTAATGTCAAATATATTGTGGAAAAAAGTAATTTTTTAAGAAAGTAAGTCGCAATATTGTGAGAAAAAGTTTTCATACAAGATTTTTGAAGAATATTCTGAAAAAATGTTTTAATTTTAAAAGCCGAAATTATGTATTTTTTAAGATTAAAGTCAAATATATAATGAAAAGGTATTTTAGTTTTTTTAATTAGAAAAACGCAATATTGTGAGAAAAAAGTTATTTCACAAGAATTGTTTAGAAATAAGTTAAGAAAAAAATATTTAAAGAAAAAAGTTTTAAACTTTTTCAAGAAAAATGTATGCCATTTTACATGATTAATGTCAAATATATTGTGGAAAAAAAGTAATTTTTTTAAGAAAGTAAGATGCAATATTGTGAGAATGTTTTTTTTTGTAGAAAAACGCAATATCGTTAGAAAAAAGTTATTTCACAAGAATTGTTTAGAAGTAATTTAAGAAAAAAATATTTAAAGAAAAAAGTTTGATATTTAAAAAAAAGTATGCCATTGTACATGATTAATGTCAAATATATTGTGGAAAAAAGTTATTTTTTTAAGAAAGTAAGTTGCAATATTGTGAGGAAAAGTTTTCATTCAAGATTTTTCTGAGAAAATGTTTTAATTTTAAAACCCAAAATTATGTATTTTTTTAAAGATTAAAGTCAAATATATACTGAAAAGGTATTTATTTTTATTATTAAAACGCAAAATTGTCAGAAAAAAGTTATTTCACAAGAATTGTTTAGAAATAATCTAAGAAAAATATATACAATTTTAAAGAAAAATGTATGGCATTTTACATGATTAATGTCAAATATATTGTGGAAAAAAGTCATTTTTAAAAGAAAGTAAGTTGCAATATTGTGAGAAAAAGTTTTCATACAAGATTTTTTAAGAATATTCTGAGAAAATGTTTTAATTTTAAAAGCCAAAATTATGTATTTTTTTAAGATTAAAGTCAAATATACTGTATAATAAAAAGGTATTTTAGTTTTTTTAATTAGAAAAACACAATATCGTGAGAAAAAAGTTATTTCACAAGAATTGTTTAGAAATAAGTTAAGAAAAAAAATATTTAAAGAATTTTTTTTACATTTTTCAAGAAAAATGCATGCCATTTTACATGATTAACGTCAAATATATTGTGGAAAAAAGTATTTTTTTTAAAGAAAGTAAGTTGCAATATTGTGAGAATTTAAAACAATTTTCTTTTAGAAAAACACAATATCGTTAGAAAAAAGTTATTTCACAAGAATTGTTTAGAAGTAATTTAAGAAAATAATATTTAAAGAAAAAAGTTTGATAATTGAAAAAAAAAAAGTATGCCATTTTACATGATTAATGTCGAATATATTGTGGAAAAAAGTCATTTTTTTAGGAAAGTAAGTTGCAATATTGTGAGAAAAAAGTTTTCATACAAGATTTTTTAAGAATATTCTGAGAAAATGTTTTAATTTTAAAAGCCAAAATTATGTATTTTTTTAAGATTAAAGTCAAATATACTGTATAATGAAAAGGTATTTTAGTTTTTTTAATTAGAAAAACGCAATATCGTGAGAAAAAAGTTATTTCACAAGAATTGTTTAGAAATAAGTTAAGAAAAAAATATTCAAAGATTTTTTTTTTACATTTTTCAAGAAAAATGCATGCCATTTTACATGATTAACGTCAAATATATTGTGGAAAAAAGTCATTTTTTTAAGAAAGTAAGTTGCAATATTTTTTTAGAAAAACACAATATCGTTAGAAAAAAGTTATTTCACAAGAATTGTTTAGAAGTAATTTAAGAAAAAAATATTTAAAGAAAAAAGTTTGATAATTAAAAAAAAAAAGTATGCCATTTTAGATGATTAATGTCAAATATATTGTGGAAAAAAGTCATTTTTTAAGAAAGTAAGTTGCAATATTGTGAGGAAGTTTTCATTCAAGATTTTTCTGAGAAAATGTTTTAATTTTAAAACCCAAAATTATGTATTTTTTAAAGATTAAAGTCAAATATATACTGAAAAGGTATTTATTTTTATTTTTAAAACGCAAAATTGTCAGAAAAAAGTTATTTCACAAGAATTGTTTAGAAATAATCTAAGAAAAATATATTACATTAAAAAAAAAAGTATGGCATTTTACATGATTAATGTCAAATATATTGTGGAAATAAGTCATTTTTAAAAGAAAGTAAGTTGCGATATTGTGAGAATTTTTATTTTTTATTTTTTTTAGAAAAACGCAATATTGTTAAAAAAAAGTTATTTCACAAGAATTGTTTAGAAGTAATTTAAGAAAAAAATATTTAAAGAAAAAAGTTTTATAACTAAAAACAAAGTATGCCATTTTACATGATTAATGTCGAATATATTGTGGGAAAAAGTACTTTTTTTAAGAAAGTAAGTTGCAATATTGTGAGAAAAAAGTTTTCATACAAGATTTTTTAAGAATATTCTGAGAAAATGTTTAATTTTAAACACCAAAATTATGTATTTTTTAAGATTAAAGTCAAATATATAATGAAAAGGTATTTTAGTTTTTTAATTAGAAAAACGCAATATCGTGAGAAAAAAGTTATTTCACAAGAATTGTTTGGAAATAAGTTAAGAAAAATCTATTTAAAGAAAAAAGTTTTAAATTTTTCAAGAAAAATGTATGCCATTTTACATATTAACGTCAAATATAATGTGGAAAAAATTCATTTTTTTAAGAAAGTAAGTTGCAATATTGTGAGAATTTAAAATTTTTTTTTTAGAAAAACGCAATATCGTTAGAAAAAAGTTATTTCACAAGAATTGTTTAGAAGTAATTTAAGAAAAAAATATTTAAAGAGAAAAGTTTGATGATTAAAAAAAAAAGTATGCCATTTTACATGATTAATGTCAAATATATTGTGGAAAAAATTCATTTTTTTAAGAAAGTAAGTTGCAATATTGTGAGAATTTAACATTTTTTTTTTAGAAAAACACAATATCGTTAGAAAAAAGTTATTTCACAAGAATTGTTTAGAAGTAATTTAAGAAAAAAATATTTAAAGAGAAAAGTTTGATGATTAAAAAAAAAAGTATGCCATTTTACATGATTAATGTCAAATATATTGTGGAAAAAAGTAATTTTTTAAGAAAGTAATTTGCAATATTGTGAGAAAAAGTTTTCATACAAGATTTTTAAAGAATATTCTGAGAAAATGTTTTAATTTTAAACACCAAAATTATGTATTTAAAAAAAAAATTAAAGTCAAATATATAATGAAAAGGTATTTTAGTTTTTTTGATTAGAAAAACGCAATATCGTGAGAAAAAAGTTATTTCACAAGAATTGTTTGGAAATAAGTTAAGAAAAAACTATTTAAAGAAAAAAGTTTTACATTTTTCAAGAAAAACGTATGCCATTTTACATGATTAATGTCAAATATATTGAGGAAAAAATTCATTTTTTTAAGAAAGTAAGTTGCAATATTGTGAGAATTTTTAAATTTTTTTTTTTAGAAAAACGCAATATTGTGAGGAAAAGTTTTCATTCAAGATTTTTCTGAGAAAATGTTTTAATTTTAAAACCCAAAATTATGTATTTTTTAAAGATTAAAGTCAAATATATACTGAAAAGTTTTTTTTTGTTTTTTTTTAAACGCAAAATTGTCAAAAAAGTTATTTCACAAGAATTGTTTAGAAATAATCTAAGAAAAATATATTACATTTTAAAGAAAAATGTATGGCATTTTACATGATTAATGTCAAATGTATTGTGGAAAAAAGTCATTTTTAAAAGAAAGTAAGTTGCAATATTGTGAGAAAAAGTTTTCATACAAGATTTTTGAAGAATATTCTGAAAAAATGTTTTCATTTTAAAAGTCGAAATTATGTATTTTTTAAAGATGAAAGTCAAATATATAATGAAAAGGTATTTTAGTTTTTTTAATTAGAAAAACGCAATATCGTGAGATAAAAGTTATTTCACAAGAATTGTTTAGAAATAAGTTAAGAAAACAATATTTAAAGAAAAAAGTTAGATTTTTTTCAAGAAAAATGTATGCCATTTTACATGATTAATGTCAAATATATTGTGGAAGAAAGTTATTTTTTTTAAGAAAGTAAGTTGCAATATTGTGAGAATTTTTTTTTTTTTTTTTTTTTTAGAAAAACGCAATATCGTTAGAAAAAACTTATTTCACAAGAATTGTTTAGAAGTAATATAAGGAAAACATATTTAAAGAAAACAATTTGATATTTAAAAAAAAAAAGTATGCCATTTTACATGATTAATGTCAAATTTATTGCGGAAAAAAGTCATTTTTTTAAGAAGGTAAGTTGCAATATTGTGAGGAAAAGTTTTCATTCAAGATTTTTCTGAGAAAATGTTTTAATTTTAAAACCCAAAATTATGTCTTTTTTAAAGATTAAAGTCAAATATATACTGAAAAGGTTTTTTTGTTTTTTTTTTAAACGCAAAATTGTCAGAAAAAAGTTATTTCACAAGAATTGTTTAGAAATAATCTAAGGAAAATATATTACATTTTAAAGAAAAATGTATGGCATTTTACATGATTAATGTCAAATATATTGTGGGAAAAAGTCATTTTTTAAGAAAGTAAGTTGCAATATTGTGAGAAAAAGTTTTCATACAACATTTTTTAAGAATATTCTGAGAAAATGTTTTAATTTTAAAAGCCAAAATTATGTATTTTTTAAAGATTAAAGTCAAATATATAATGAAAAGGTATTTTAGTTTTTTTATTAGAAAAACGCAATACCGTGAGAAAAAAGTTATTTCACAAGAATTGTTTAGAAATAAGTTAAGAAAAAAAATATTTAAAGAAAAAAGTTAGAATTTTTTCAAGAAAAATGTATGCCATTTTACATGATTAATGTCAAATATATTGTAGAAGAAAGTTATTTTTTAAGAAAGTAAGTTGCAATATTGTGAGAATTTTTTTTTTTTTTTTTTTTTTTTTTTTAGAAAAACGCAATATCGTTAGAAAAAAGTTATTTCACAAGAATTGTTTAGAAGTAATTTAAGAAAAAAATATTTAAAGAAAAAAGTTTGATATTTAAAAAAAAAAAGTATGCCATTGTACATGGTTAATGTCAAATATATTGTGGAAAAAAGTCATTCTTTTAAGAAAGTAAGTTGCAATATTGTGAGGAAAAGTTTTCATTCAAGATTTTTCTGAGAAAATGTTTTAATTTTAAAACCCAAAATTATGTATTTTTTAAAGATTAAAGTCAAATATATACTGAAAAGTTTTTTTGTTGTTTTTTCTTAAACGCAAAATTGTCAGAAAAAAGTTATTTCACAAGAATTGTTTAGAAATAATCTAAGAAAAATATATTACATTTGAAAGAAAAATGTATGGCATTTTACATGATTAATGTCAAATATATTGTTGAAAAAAGTAATTTTTTAAGAAAGTAAGTTGCAATATTATGAGAAAAAGATTTCATACAAGATTTTTTAAGAATATTCTGAGAAAATGTTTTAATTTTAAAAGCCAAAATAATGTATTGTTTAAAGATTAAAGTCAAATATATAATGAAAAGGTATTTTAGTTTTTTTAATTAGAAAAACGCAATATCGTGAGATAAAAGTTATTTCACAAGAATTGTTTAGAAATAAGTTAAGAAAACAATATTTAAAGAAAAAAGTTAGATTTTTTTCAAGAAAAATGTATGCCATTTTACATGATTAATGTCAAATATATTGTGGAAGAAAGTTATTTTTTTAAGAAAGTAAGTTGCAATATTGTGAGAATTTTTTATTTTTTTTTTTTTAGAAAAACGCAATATCGTTAGAAAAAACTTATTTCACAAGAATTGTTTAGAAGTAATATAAGGAAAAAATATTTAAAGAAAACAATTTGATATTTAAAAAAAAAAAGTATGCCATTTTACATGATTAATGTCAAATTTATTGCGGAAAAAAGTCATTTTTTTTAAGAAGGTAAGTTGCAATATTGTAAGGAAAAGTTTTCATTCAAGATTTTTCTGAGAAAATGTTTTAATTTTAAAACCCAAAATTATGTCTTTTTTAAAGATTAAAGTCAAATATATACTGAAAAGGTTTTTTTGTTTTTTTTTTAAACGCAAAATTGTCAGAAAAAAGTTATTTCACAAGAATTGTTTAGAAATAATCTAAGGAAAATATATTACATTTTAAAGAAAAATGTATGGCATTTTACATGATTAATGTCAAATATATTGTGGGAAAAAGTCATTTTTTAAGAAAGTAAGTTGCAATATTGTGAGAAAAAGTTTTCATTCAAGATTTTTCTGAGAAAATGTTTTAATTTTAAAACCCAAAATTATGTATTTTTTAAAGATTAAAGTCAAATATATACTGAAAAGTTTTTTTTTGTTTTTTTTTAAACGCAAAATTGTCAAAAAAGTTATTTCACAAGAATTGTTTAGAAATAATCTAAGAAAAATATATTACATTTTAAAGAAAAATGTATGGCATTTTACATGATTAATGTCAAATATAATGTGGAAAAAATTCATTTTTTTAAGAAAGTAAGTTGCAATATTGTGAGAATTTAAAATTTTTTTTTTAGAAAAACGCAATATCGTTAGAAAAAAGTTATTTCACAAGAATTGTTTAGAAGTAATTTAAGAAAAAAATATTTAAAGAGAAAAGTTTGATGATTAAAAAAAAAAGTATGGCATTTTACATGATTAATGTCAAATATATTGTGGAAAAAAGTAATTTTTAAAGAAAGTAATTTGCAATATTGTGAGAAAAAGTTTTCATACAAGATTTTTAAAGAATATTCTGAGAAAATGTTTTAATTTTAAACACCAAAATTATGTATTTAAAAAAAAAATTAAAGTCAAATATATAATGAAAAGGTATTTTAGTTTTTTTGATTAGAAAAACGCAATATCGTGAGAAAAAAGTTATTTCACAAGAATTGTTTGGAAATAAGTTAAGAAAAAACTATTTAAAGAAAAAAGTTTTACATTTTTCAAGAAAAACGTATGCCATTTTACATGATTAATGTCAAATATATTGAGGAAAAAATTCATTTTTTTAAGAAAGTAAGTTGCAATATTGTGAGAATTTAAAAAAAATTTTTTTTAGAAAAACGCAATATTGTTAAAAAAAAGTTATTTCACAAGAATTGTTTGGAAGTAATTTAAGAAAAAAATATTTAAAGAAAAAAGTTTGATGATTAAAAAAAAAAGTACCGGTATGCTATTGTACATGATTAATGTCAAATATATTGTGGAAAAAAGTCATTTTTTTAAGAAAGTAAGTTGCAATATTGTGAGGAAAAGTTTTCATTCAAGATTTTTCTGAGAAAATGTTTTAATTTTAAAACCCAAAATTATGTATTTTTTAAAGATTAAAGTCAAATATATACTGAAAAGGTTTTTTTTTTTTTTTTTTAAACGCAAAATTGTCAAAAAAGTTATTTCACAAGAATTGTTTAGAAATAATCTAAAAAAAATATATTACATTTTAAAGAAAAATGTATGGCATTTTACATGATTAATGTCAAATGTATTATGGAAAAAAGTCATTTTTAAAAGAAAGTAAGTTGCAATATTGTGAGAAAAAGTTTTCATACAAGATTTTTGAAGAATATTCTGAAAAAATGTTTTCATTTTAAAAGCCGAAATTATGTATTTTTTAAAGATGAAAGTCAAATATATAATGAAAAGGTATTTTAGTTTTTTTAATTAGAAAAACGCAATATCGTGAGATAAAAGTTATTTCACAAGAATTGTTTAGAAATAAGTTAAGAAAACAATATTTAAAGAAAAAAGTTAGATTTTTTTCAAGAAAAATGTATGCCATTTTACATGATTAATGTCAAATATATTGTGGAAGAAAGTTATTTTTTTAAGAAAGTAAGTTGCAATATTGTGAGAATTTTTTATTTTATTTTTTTTAGAAAAACGCAATATCGTTAGAAAAAACTTATTTCACAAGAATTGTTTAGAAGTAATATAAGGAAAAAATATTTAAAGAAAACAATTTGATATTTAAAAAAAAAAAGTATGCCATTTTACATGATTAATGTCAAATTTATTGCGGAAAAAAGTCATTTTTTTTAAGAAGGTAAGTTGCAATATTGTAAGGAAAAGTTTTCATTCAAGATTTTTCTGAGAAAATGTTTTAATTTTAAAACCCAAAATTATGTCTTTTTTAAAGATTAAAGTCAAATATATACTGAAAAGGTTTTTTTGTTTTTTTTTTAAACGCAAAATTGTCAGAAAAAAGTTATTTCACAAGAATTGTTTAGAAATAATCTAAGGAAAATATATTACATTTTAAAGAAAAATGTATGGCATTTTACATGATTAATGTCAAATATATTGTGGGAAAAAGTCATTTTTTAAGAAAGTAAGTTGCAATATTGTGAGAAAAAGTTTTCATTCAAGATTTTTCTGAGAAAATGTTTTAATTTTAAAACCCAAAATTATGTATTTTTTAAAGATTAAAGTCAAATATATACTGAAAAGTTTTTTTTTGTTTTTTTTTAAACGCAAAATTGTCAAAAAAGTTATTTCACAAGAATTGTTTAGAAATAATCTAAGAAAAATATATTACATTTTAAAGAAAAATGTATGGCATTTTACATGATTAATGTCAAATATAATGTGGAAAAAAGTCATTTTTTTAAGAAAGTAAGTTGCAATATTGTGAGAATTAAAAATTTTTTTTTTAGAAAAACGCAATATCGTTAGAAAAAAGTTATTTCACAAGAATTGTTTAGAAGTAATTTAAGAAAAAAATATTTAAAGAGAAAAGTTTGATGATTAAAAAAAAAAGTATGCCATTTTACATGATTAATGTCAAATATATTGTGGAAAAAAGTAATTTTTAAAGAAAGTAATTTGCAATATTGTGAGAAAAAGTTTTCATACAAGATTTTTAAAGAATATTCTGAGAAAATGTTTTAATTTTAAACACCAAAATTATGTATTTAAAAAAAAAATTAAAGTCAAATATATAATGAAAAGGTATTTTAGTTTTTTTGATTAGAAAAACGCAATATCGTGAGAAAAAAGTTATTTCACAAGAATTGTTTGGAAATAAGTTAAGAAAAAACTATTTAAAGAAAAAAGTTTTACATTTTTCAAGAAAAACGTATGCCATTTTACATGATTAATGTCAAATATATTGAGGAAAAAATTCATTTTTTTAAGAAAGTAAGATGCAATATTGTGAGAATTTTTTTTTTTTGTAGAAAAACCTAATATCGTTAGAAAAAAGTTATTTCACAAGAATTGTTTAGAAGTTATTTAAGAAAAAAATATTTAAAGAAAAAAGTTTGATATTTAAAAAAAAAAGTATGCCATTGTACATGATTAATGTCAAATATATTGTGGAAAAAAGTTATTTTTTTAAGAAAGTAAGTTGCAATATTGTGAGGAAAAGTTTCTATTCAAGATTTTTCTGAGAAAATGTTTTAATTTTAACACCCCAAATTATGTATTTTTTAAAGATTAAAGTCAAATATATACTGAAAAGTTTTTTTGTTTTTTTTTTTAAACGCAAAATTGTCAGAAAAAAGTTATTTCACAAGAATTGTTTAGAAATAATCTAAGAAAAATATGTTAAATTTTAAAGAAAAATGTATGGCATTTTACATGATTAATGTCAAATATATTGTGGAAAAAAGTCATTTTTACAATATTGTGCGAATTTTTTTATTTTTTATTTATTTATTTTTTAGAAAAACGCAATATTGTTAGAAAAAAGTTATTTCACAAGAATTGTTTAGAAGTAATCTAAGAAACAAATATTTAAAGAAAAAAGTTTGATATTTAAAAAAAAAAGTATGCCATTTTACATGATTAATGTCAAATATATTGTGGAAAAAAGTACTTTTTTAAGAAAGTAAGTTGCAATATTGTGAGAAAAAGTTTTCATACAAGATTTTTTAAGAATATTCTGAGAAAATGTTTTAATTTTAAAAGCCAAAATTATGTATTTTTTTAAGATTAAAGTCAAATATACTGTATAATGAAAAGGTATTTTAGTTTTTTTAATTAGAAAAACGCATTATCGTGAGAAAAAAGTTCTTTCACAAGAATTGTTTAGAAATAAGTTAAGAAAAAAATATTTAAATATTTTTTTTTTTACATTTTTCAAGAAAAATGCATGCCAACTTACATGATTAACGTCAAATATATTGTGGAAAAAAGTAATTTTTTTAAGAAAGTACGTTGCAATATTGTGAGAATTTTTAATTTTTTTTTTTTTAGAAAAACACAATATCGTTAGAAAAAAGTTATTTCACAAGAATTGTTTAGAAGTAATTTAAGAAAAAAATATTTAAAGAAAAAAGTTTGATGATTAAAAAAAAAAAGTATGCCATTTTACATGATTAATGTCAAATATATTGTGGAAAAAGTCATTTTTTTAGGAAAGTAAGTTGCAATAGTGTGAGAAAAAAGTTTTCATACAAGATTTTTTAAGAATATTCTGAGAAAATGTTTTAATTTTAAAAAACAAAATTATGTATTTTTTTAAGATTAAAGTCAAATATATAATGAAAAGGTATTTTAGTTTTTTATTACAAAAACGCAATATCGTGAGAAAAAAGTTATTTCACAAGAATTGTTTAGAAATAAGTTAAGAAAAAACTATTTAAAGAAAAAAAGTTTTAAATTTTTCAAGAAAAATGTATGCCATTTTACATGATTAATGTCAAATATATTGTGGAAAAAAGTCATTTTTTTAAGAAAGTAAGTTACAATATTGTGAGAATTTTTAAATTTTTTTTTTAGAAAAACGCAATATCGTCAGAAAAAAGTTATTTCACAAGAATTGTTTAGAAGTAATTTAAGAAAAAAATATTTAAAGAGAAAAGTTTGATGATTAAAAAAAAAAGTATGCCATTTTACATGATTAATGTCAAATATATTGTGGAAAAAAGTAATTTTTAAAGAAAGTAATTTGCAATATTGTGAGAAAAAGTTTTCATACAAGATTTTTAAAGAATATTCTGAGAAAATGTTTTAATTTTAAACACCAAAATTATGTATTTAAAAAAAAAATTAAAGTCAAATATATAATGAAAAGGTATTTTAGTTTTTTTGATTAGAAAAACGCAATATCGTGAGAAAAAAGTTATTTCACAAGAATTGTTTGGAAATAAGTTAAGAAAAAACTATTTAAAGAAAAAAGTTTTACATTTTTCAAGAAAAACGTATGCCATTTTACATGATTAATGTCAAATATATTGAGGAAAAAATTCATTTTTTTAAGAAAGTAAGATGCAATATTGTGAGAATTTTTTTTTTTTGTAGAAAAACCTAATATCGTTAGAAAAAAGTTATTTCACAAGAATTGTTTAGAAGTTATTTAAGAAAAAAATATTTAAAGAAAAAAGTTTGATATTTAAAAAAAAAAGTATGCCATTGTACATGATTAATGTCAAATATATTGTGGAAAAAAGTTATTTTTTTAAGAAAGTAAGTTGCAATATTGTGAGGAAAAGTTTCTATTCAAGATTTTTCTGAGAAAATGTTTTAATTTTAACACCCCAAATTATGTATTTTTTAAAGATTAAAGTCAAATATATACTGAAAAGTTTTTTTGTTTTTTTTTTTAAACGCAAAATTGTCAGAAAAAAGTTATTTCACAAGAATTGTTTAGAAATAATCTAAGAAAAATATGTTAAATTTTAAAGAAAAATGTATGGCATTTTACATGATTAATGTCAAATATATTGTGGAAAAAAGTCATTTTTACAATATTGTGCGAATTTTTTTATTTTTTATTTATTTATTTTTTAGAAAAACGCAATATTGTTAGAAAAAAGTTATTTCACAAGAATTGTTTAGAAGTAATCTAAGAAACAAATATTTAAAGAAAAAAGTTTGATATTTAAAAAAAAAAGTATGCCATTTTACATGATTAATGTCAAATATATTGTGGAAAAAAGTACTTTTTTAAGAAAGTAAGTTGCAATATTGTGAGAAAAAGTTTTCATACAAGATTTTTTAAGAATATTCTGAGAAAATGTTTTAATTTTAAAAGCCAAAATTATGTATTTTTTTAAGATTAAAGTCAAATATACTGTATAATGAAAAGGTATTTTAGTTTTTTTAATTAGAAAAACGCATTATCGTGAGAAAAAAGTTCTTTCACAAGAATTGTTTAGAAATAAGTTAAGAAAAAAATATTTAAATATTTTTTTTTTTACATTTTTCAAGAAAAATGCATGCCAACTTACATGATTAACGTCAAATATATTGTGGAAAAAAGTAATTTTTTTAAGAAAGTACGTTGCAATATTGTGAGAATTTTTAATTTTTTTTTTTTTAGAAAAACACAATATCGTTAGAAAAAAGTTATTTCACAAGAATTGTTTAGAAGTAATTTAAGAAAAAAATATTTAAAGAAAAAAGTTTGATGATTAAAAAAAAAAAGTATGCCATTTTACATGATTAATGTCAAATATATTGTGGAAAAAGTCATTTTTTTAGGAAAGTAAGTTGCAATAGTGTGAGAAAAAAGTTTTCATACAAGATTTTTTAAGAATATTCTGAGAAAATGTTTTAATTTTAAAAAACAAAATTATGTATTTTTTTAAGATTAAAGTCAAATATATAATGAAAAGGTATTTTAGTTTTTTATTACAAAAACGCAATATCGTGAGAAAAAAGTTATTTCACAAGAATTGTTTAGAAATAAGTTAAGAAAAAACTATTTAAAGAAAAAAAGTTTTAAATTTTTCAAGAAAAATGTATGCCATTTTACATGATTAATGTCAAATATATTGTGGAAAAAAGTCATTTTTTTAAGAAAGTAAGTTGCAATATTGTGAGAATTTTTAAATTTTTTTTTTAGAAAAACGCAATATCGTCAGAAAAAAGTTATTTCACAAGAATTGTTTAGAAGTAATTTAAGAAAAAAATATTTAAAGAGAAAAGTTTGATGATTAAAAAAAAAAGTATGCCATTTTACATGATTAATGTCAAATATATTGTGGAAAAAAGTAATTTTTAAAGAAAGTAATTTGCAATATTGTGAGAAAAAGTTTTCATACAAGATTTTTAAAGAATATTCTGAGAAAATGTTTTAATTTTAAACACCAAAATTATGTATTTAAAAAAAAAATTAAAGTCAAATATATAATGAAAAGGTATTTTAGTTTTTTTGATTAGAAAAACGCAATATCGTGAGAAAAAAGTTATTTCACAAGAATTGTTTGGAAATAAGTTAAGAAAAAACTATTTAAAGAAAAAAGTTTTACATTTTTCAAGAAAAACGTATGCCATTTTACATGATTAATGTCAAATATATTGAGGAAAAAATTCATTTTTTTAAGAAAGTAAGATGCAATATTGTGAGAATTTTTTTTTTTTGTAGAAAAACCTAATATCGTTAGAAAAAAGTTATTTCACAAGAATTGTTTAGAAGTTATTTAAGAAAAAAATATTTAAAGAAAAAAGTTTGATATTTAAAAAAAAAAGTATGCCATTGTACATGATTAATGTCAAATATATTGTGGAAAAAAGTTATTTTTTTAAGAAAGTAAGTTGCAATATTGTGAGGAAAAGTTTCTATTCAAGATTTTTCTGAGAAAATGTTTTAATTTTAACACCCCAAATTATGTATTTTTTAAAGATTAAAGTCAAATATATACTGAAAAGTTTTTTTGTTTTTTTTTTAAACGCAAAATTGTCAGAAAAAAGTTATTTCACAAGAATTGTTTAGAAATAATCTAAGAAAAATATATTACATTTTAAAGAAAAATGTATGGCATTTTACATGATTAATGTCAAATATATTGTGGAAAAAAGTCATTTTTACAATATTGTGCGAATTTTTTTATTTTTTATTTATTTATTTTTTAGAAAAACGCAATATTGTTAGAAAAAAGTTATTTCACAAGAATTGTTTAGAAGTAATCTAAGAAACAAATATTTAAAGAAAAAAGTTTGATATTTAAAAAAAAAAGTATGCCATTTTACATGATTAATGTCAAATATATTGTGGAAAAAAGTACTTTTTTAAGAAAGTAAGTTGCAATATTGTGAGAAAAAGTTTTCATACAAGATTTTTTAAGAATATTCTGAGAAAATGTTTTAATTTTAAAAGCCAAAATTATGTATTTTTTTAAGATTAAAGTCAAATATACTGTATAATGAAAAGGTATTTTAGTTTTTTTAATTAGAAAAACGCAATATCGTGAGAAAAAAGTTATTTCACAAGAATTGTTTGGAAATAAGTTAAGAAAAAACTATTTAAAGAAAAAAGTTTTACATTTTTCAAGAAAAACGTATGCCATTTTACATGATTAATGTCAAATATATTGAGGAAAAAATTCATTTTTTTAAGAAAGTAAGATGCAATATTGTGAGAATTTTTTTTTTTTGTAGAAAAACCTAATATCGTTAGAAAAAAGTTATTTCACAAGAATTGTTTAGAAGTTATTTAAGAAAAAAATATTTAAAGAAAAAAGTTTGATATTTAAAAAAAAAAGTATGCCATTGTACATGATTAACGTCAAATATATTGTGGAAAAAAGTTATTTTTTTAAGAAAGTACGTTGCAATATTGTGAGAATTTTTAATTTTTTTTTTTTTAGAAAAACACAATATCGTTAGAAAAAAGTTATTTCACAAGAATTGTTTAGAAGTAATTTAAGAAAAAAATATTTAAAGAAAAAAGTTTGATGATTAAAAAAAAAAAGTATGCCATTTTACATGATTAATGTCAAATATATTGTGGAAAAAGTCATTTTTTTAGGAAAGTAAGTTGCAATAGTGTGAGAAAAAAGTTTTCATACAAGATTTTTTAAGAATATTCTGAGAAAATGTTTTAATTTTAAAAAACAAAATTATGTATTTTTTTAAGATTAAAGTCAAATATATAATGAAAAGGTATTTTAGTTTTTTATTACAAAAACGCAATATCGTGAGAAAAAAGTTATTTCACAAGAATTGTTTAGAAATAAGTTAAGAAAAAACTATTTAAAGAAAAAAAGTTTTAAATTTTTCAAGAAAAATGTATGCCATTTTACATGATTAATGTCAAATATATTGTGGAAAAAAGTCATTTTTTTAAGAAAGTAAGTTGCAATATTGTGAGAATTTTTAAATTTTTTTTTTAGAAAAACGCAATATCGTCAGAAAAAAGTTATTTCACAAGAATTGTTTAGAAGTAATTTAAGAAAAAAATATTTAAAGAGAAAAGTTTGATGATTAAAAAAAAAAGTATGCCATTTTACATGATTAATGTCAAATATATTGTGGAAAAAAGTAATTTTTAAAGAAAGTAATTTGCAATATTGTGAGAAAAAGTTTTCATACAAGATTTTTAAAGAATATTCTGAGAAAATGTTTTAATTTTAAACACCAAAATTATGTATTTAAAAAAAAAATTAAAGTCAAATATATAATGAAAAGGTATTTTAGTTTTTTTGATTAGAAAAACGCAATATCGTGAGAAAAAAGTTATTTCACAAGAATTGTTTGGAAATAAGTTAAGAAAAAACTATTTAAAGAAAAAAGTTTTACATTTTTCAAGAAAAACGTATGCCATTTTACATGATTAATGTCAAATATATTGAGGAAAAAATTCATTTTTTTAAGAAAGTAAGATGCAATATTGTGAGAATTTTTTTTTTTTGTAGAAAAACCTAATATCGTTAGAAAAAAGTTATTTCACAAGAATTGTTTAGAAGTTATTTAAGAAAAAAATATTTAAAGAAAAAAGTTTGATATTTAAAAAAAAAAGTATGCCATTGTACATGATTAATGTCAAATATATTGTGGAAAAAAGTTATTTTTTTAAGAAAGTAAGTTGCAATATTGTGAGGAAAAGTTTCTATTCAAGATTTTTCTGAGAAAATGTTTTAATTTTAACACCCCAAATTATGTATTTTTTAAAGATTAAAGTCAAATATATACTGAAAAGTTTTTTTGTTTTTTTTTTAAACGCAAAATTGTCAGAAAAAAGTTATTTCACAAGAATTGTTTAGAAATAATCTAAGAAAAATATGTTAAATTTTAAAGAAAAATGTATGGCATTTTACATGATTAATGTCAAATATATTGTGGAAAAAAGTCATTTTTACAATATTGTGCGAATTTTTTTATTTTTTATTTATTTATTTTTTAGAAAAACGCAATATTGTTAGAAAAAAGTTATTTCACAAGAATTGTTTAGAAGTAATCTAAGAAACAAATATTTAAAGAAAAAAGTTTGATATTTAAAAAAAAAAGTATGCCATTTTACATGATTAATGTCAAATATATTGTGGAAAAAAGTACTTTTTTAAGAAAGTAAGTTGCAATATTGTGAGAAAAAGTTTTCATACAAGATTTTTTAAGAATATTCTGAGAAAATGTTTTAATTTTAAAAGCCAAAATTATGTATTTTTTTAAGATTAAAGTCAAATATACTGTATAATGAAAAGGTATTTTAGTTTTTTTAATTAGAAAAACGCAATATCGTGAGAAAAAAGTTCTTTCACAAGAATTGTTTAGAAATAAGTTAAGAAAAAAATATTTAAATATTTTTTTTTTTACATTTTTCAAGAAAAATGCATGCCAACTTACATGATTAACGTCAAATATATTGTGGAAAAAAGTTATTTTTTTAAGAAAGTACGTTGCAATATTGTGAGAATTTTTAATTTTTTTTTTTTTAGAAAAACACAATATCGTTAGAAAAAAGTTATTTCACAAGAATTGTTTAGAAGTAATTTAAGAAAAAAATATTTAAAGAAAAAAGTTTGATGATTAAAAAAAAAAAGTATGCCATTTTACATGATTAATGTCAAATATATTGTGGAAAAAGTCATTTTTTTAGGAAAGTAAGTTGCAATAGTGTGAGAAAAAAGTTTTCATACAAGATTTTTTAAGAATATTCTGAGAAAATGTTTTAATTTTAAAAAACAAAATTATGTATTTTTTTAAGATTAAAGTCAAATATATAATGAAAAGGTATTTTAGTTTTTTATTACAAAAACGCAATATCGTGAGAAAAAAGTTATTTCACAAGAATTGTTTAGAAATAAGTTAAGAAAAAACTATTTAAAGAAAAAAAGTTTTAAATTTTTCAAGAAAAATGTATGCCATTTTACATGATTAATGTCAAATATATTGTGGAAAAAAGTCATTTTTTTAAGAAAGTAAGTTGCAATATTGTGAGAATTTTTAAATTTTTTTTTTAGAAAAACGCAATATCGTCAGAAAAAAGTTATTTCACAAGAATTGTTTAGAAGTAATTTAAGAAAAAAATATTTAAAGAGAAAAGTTTGATGATTAAAAAAAAAAGTATGCCATTTTACATGATTAATGTCAAATATATTGTGGAAAAAAGTAATTTTTAAAGAAAGTAATTTGCAATATTGTGAGAAAAAGTTTTCATACAAGATTTTTAAAGAATATTCTGAGAAAATGTTTTAATTTTAAACACCAAAATTATGTATTTAAAAAAAAAATTAAAGTCAAATATATAATGAAAAGGTATTTTAGTTTTTTTGATTAGAAAAACGCAATATCGTGAGAAAAAAGTTATTTCACAAGAATTGTTTGGAAATAAGTTAAGAAAAAACTATTTAAAGAAAAAAGTTTTACATTTTTCAAGAAAAACGTATGCCATTTTACATGATTAATGTCAAATATATTGAGGAAAAAATTCATTTTTTTAAGAAAGTAAGATGCAATATTGTGAGAATTTTTTTTTTTTGTAGAAAAACCTAATATCGTTAGAAAAAAGTTATTTCACAAGAATTGTTTAGAAGTTATTTAAGAAAAAAATATTTAAAGAAAAAAGTTTGATATTTAAAAAAAAAAGTATGCCATTGTACATGATTAACGTCAAATATATTGTGGAAAAAAGTTATTTTTTTAAGAAAGTACGTTGCAATATTGTGAGAATTTTTAATTTTTTTTTTTTTAGAAAAACACAATATCGTTAGAAAAAAGTTATTTCACAAGAATTGTTTAGAAGTAATTTAAGAAAAAAATATTTAAAGAAAAAAGTTTGATGATTAAAAAAAAAAAGTATGCCATTTTACATGATTAATGTCAAATATATTGTGGAAAAAGTCATTTTTTTAGGAAAGTAAGTTGCAATAGTGTGAGAAAAAAGTTTTCATACAAGATTTTTTAAGAATATTCTGAGAAAATGTTTTAATTTTAAAAAACAAAATTATGTATTTTTTTAAGATTAAAGTCAAATATATAATGAAAAGGTATTTTAGTTTTTTATTACAAAAACGCAATATCGTGAGAAAAAAGTTATTTCACAAGAATTGTTTAGAAATAAGTTAAGAAAAAACTATTTAAAGAAAAAAAGTTTTAAATTTTTCAAGAAAAATGTATGCCATTTTACATGATTAATGTCAAATATATTGTGGAAAAAAGTCATTTTTTTAAGAAAGTAAGTTGCAATATTGTGAGAATTTTTAAATTTTTTTTTTAGAAAAACGCAATATCGTCAGAAAAAAGTTATTTCACAAGAATTGTTTAGAAGTAATTTAAGAAAAAAATATTTAAAGAGAAAAGTTTGATGATTAAAAAAAAAAGTATGCCATTTTACATGATTAATGTCAAATATATTGTGGAAAAAAGTAATTTTTAAAGAAAGTAATTTGCAATATTGTGAGAAAAAGTTTTCATACAAGATTTTTAAAGAATATTCTGAGAAAATGTTTTAATTTTAAACACCAAAATTATGTATTTAAAAAAAAAATTAAAGTCAAATATATAATGAAAAGGTATTTTAGTTTTTTTTATTAGAAAAACGCAATATCGTGAGAAAAAAGTTATTTCACAAGAATTGTTTGGAAATAAGTTAAGAAAAAACTATTTAAAGAAAAAAGTTTTACATTTTTCAAGAAAAATGTATGCCATTTTACATGATTAATGTCAAATATATTGAGGAAAAAATTCATTTTTTTAAGAAAGTAAGATGCAATATTGTGAGAATTTTTTTTTTTTGTAGAAAAACCTAATATCGTTAGAAAAAAGTTATTTCACAAGAATTGTTTAGAAGTTATTTAAGAAAAAAATATTTAAAGAAAAAAGTTTGATATTTAAAAAAAAAAGTATGCCATTGTACATGATTAATGTCAAATATATTGTGGAAAAAAGTTATTTTTTTAAGAAAGTAAGTTGCAATATTGTGAGGAAAAGTTTCTATTCAAGATTTTTCTGAGAAAATGTTTTAATTTTAACACCCCAAATTATGTATTTTTTAAAGATTAAAGTCAAATATATACTGAAAAGTTTTTTTGTTTTTTTTTTAAACGCAAAATTGTCAGAAAAAAGTTATTTCACAAGAATTGTTTAGAAATAATCTAAGAAAAATATGTTAAATTTTAAAGAAAAATGTATGGCATTTTACATGATTAATGTCAAATATATTGTGGAAAAAAGTCATTTTTACAATATTGTGCGAATTTTTTTATTTTTTATTTATTTATTTTTTAGAAAAACGCAATATTGTTAGAAAAAAGTTATTTCACAAGAATTGTTTAGAAGTAATCTAAGAAACAAATATTTGAAGAAAAAAGTTTGATATTTAAAAAAAAAAGTATGCCATTTTACATGATTAATGTCAAATATATTGTGGAAAAAAGTACTTTTTTAAGAAAGTAAGTTGCAATATTGTGAGAAAAAGTTTTCATACAAGATTTTTTAAGAATATTCTGAGAAAATGTTTTAATTTTAAAAGCCAAAATTATGTATTTTTTTAAGATTAAAGTCAAATATACTGTATAATGAAAAGGTATTTTAGTTTTTTTAATTAGAAAAACGCATTATCGTGAGAAAAAAGTTCTTTCACAAGAATTGTTTAGAAATAAGTTAAGAAAAAAATATTTAAATATTTTTTTTTTTACATTTTTCAAGAAAAATGCATGCCAACTTACATGATTAACGTCAAATATATTGTGGAAAAAAGTAATTTTTTTAAGAAAGTACGTTGCAATATTGTGAGAATTTTTAATTTTTTTTTTTTTAGAAAAACACAATATCGTTAGAAAAAAGTTATTTCACAAGAATTGTTTAGAAGTAATTTAAGAAAAAAATATTTAAAGAAAAAAGTTTGATGATTAAAAAAAAAAAGTATGCCATTTTACATGATTAATGTCAAATATATTGTGGAAAAAGTCATTTTTTTAGGAAAGTAAGTTGCAATAGTGTGAGAAAAAAGTTTTCATACAAGATTTTTTAAGAATATTCTGAGAAAATGTTTTAATTTTAAAAAACAAAATTATGTATTTTTTTAAGATTAAAGTCAAATATATAATGAAAAGGTATTTTAGTTTTTTATTACAAAAACGCAATATCGTGAGAAAAAAGTTATTTCACAAGAATTGTTTAGAAATAAGTTAAGAAAAAACTATTTAAAGAAAAAAAGTTTTAAATTTTTCAAGAAAAATGTATGCCATTTTACATGATTAATGTCAAATATATTGTGGAAAAAAGTCATTTTTTTAAGAAAGTAAGTTGCAATATTGTGAGAATTTTTAAATTTTTTTTTTAGAAAAACGCAATATCGTCAGAAAAAAGTTATTTCACAAGAATTGTTTAGAAGTAATTTAAGAAAAAAATATTTAAAGAGAAAAGTTTGATGATTAAAAAAAAAAGTATGCCATTTTACATGATTAATGTCAAATATATTGTGGAAAAAAGTAATTTTTAAAGAAAGTAATTTGCAATATTGTGAGAAAAAGTTTTCATACAAGATTTTTAAAGAATATTCTGAGAAAATGTTTTAATTTTAAACACCAAAATTATGTATTTAAAAAAAAAATTAAAGTCAAATATATAATGAAAAGGTATTTTAGTTTTTTTGATTAGAAAAACGCAATATCGTGAGAAAAAAGTTATTTCACAAGAATTGTTTGGAAATAAGTTAAGAAAAAACTATTTAAAGAAAAAAGTTTTACATTTTTCAAGAAAAACGTATGCCATTTTACATGATTAATGTCAAATATATTGAGGAAAAAATTCATTTTTTTAAGAAAGTAAGATGCAATATTGTGAGAATTTTTTTTTTTTGTAGAAAAACCTAATATCGTTAGAAAAAAGTTATTTCACAAGAATTGTTTAGAAGTTATTTAAGAAAAAAATATTTAAAGAAAAAAGTTTGATATTTAAAAAAAAAAGTATGCCATTGTACATGATTAACGTCAAATATATTGTGGAAAAAAGTTATTTTTTTAAGAAAGTACGTTGCAATATTGTGAGAATTTTTAATTTTTTTTTTTTTAGAAAAACACAATATCGTTAGAAAAAAGTTATTTCACAAGAATTGTTTAGAAGTAATTTAAGAAAAAAATATTTAAAGAAAAAAGTTAGATGATTAAAAAAAAAAAGTATGCCATTTTACATGATTAATGTCAAATATATTGTGGAAAAAGTCATTTTTTTAGGAAAGTAAGTTGCAATAGTGTGAGAAAAAAGTTTTCATACAAGATTTTTTAAGAATATTCTGAGAAAATGTTTTAATTTTAAAAAACAAAATTATGTATTTTTTTAAGATTAAAGTCAAATATATAATGAAAAGGTATTTTAGTTTTTTATTACAAAAACGCAATATCGTCAGAAAAAAGTTATTTCACAAGAATTGTTTAGAAATAAGTTAAGAAAAAACTATTTAAAGAAAAAAAGTTTTAAATTTTTCAAGAAAAATGTATGCCATTTTACATGATTAATGTCAAATATATTGTGGAAAAAAGTCATTTTTTTAAGAAAGTAAGTTGCAATATTGTGAGAATTTTTAAATTTTTTTTTTAGAAAAACGCAATATCGTCAGAAAAAAGTTATTTCACAAGAATTGTTTAGAAGTAATTTAAGAAAAAAATATTTAAAGAGAAAAGTTTGATGATTAAAAAAAAAAGTATGCCATTTTACATGATTAATGTCAAATATATTGTGGAAAAAAGTAATTTTTAAAGAAAGTAATTTGCAATATTGTGAGAAAAAGTTTTCATACAAGATTTTTAAAGAATATTCTGAGAAAATGTTTTAATTTTAAACACCAAAATTATGTATTTAAAAAAAAAATTAAAGTCAAATATATAATGAAAAGGTATTTTAGTTTTTTTGATTAGAAAAACGCAATATCGTGAGAAAAAAGTTATTTCACAAGAATTGTTTGGAAATAAGTTAAGAAAAAACTATTTAAAGAAAAAAGTTTTACATTTTTCAAGAAAAACGTATGCCATTTTACATGATTAATGTCAAATATATTGAGGAAAAAATTCATTTTTTTAAGAAAGTAAGATGCAATATTGTGAGAATTTTTTTTTTTTGTAGAAAAACCTAATATCGTTAGAAAAAAGTTATTTCACAAGAATTGTTTAGAAGTTATTTAAGAAAAAAATATTTAAAGAAAAAAGTTTGATATTTAAAAAAAAAAGTATGCCATTGTACATGATTAATGTCAAATATATTGTGGAAAAAAGTTATTTTTTTAAGAAAGTAAGTTGCAATATTGTGAGGAAAAGTTTCTATTCAAGATTTTTCTGAGAAAATGTTTTAATTTTAACACCCCAAATTATGTATTTTTTAAAGATTAAAGTCAAATATATACTGAAAAGTTTTTTTGTTTTTTTTTTAAACGCAAAATTGTCAGAAAAAAGTTATTTCACAAGAATTGTTTAGAAATAATCTAAGAAAAATATGTTAAATTTTAAAGAAAAATGTATGGCATTTTACATGATTAATGTCAAATATATTGTGGAAAAAAGTCATTTTTACAATATTGTGCGAATTTTTTTATTTTTTATTTATTTATTTTTTAGAAAAACGCAATATTGTTAGAAAAAAGTTATTTCACAAGAATTGTTTAGAAGTAATCTAAGAAACAAATATTTAAAGAAAAAAGTTTGATATTTAAAAAAAAAAGTATGCCATTTTACATGATTAATGTCAAATATATTGTGGAAAAAAGTACTTTTTTAAGAAAGTAAGTTGCAATATTGTGAGAAAAAGTTTTCATACAAGATTTTTTAAGAATATTCTGAGAAAATGTTTTAATTTTAAAAGCCAAAATTATGTATTTTTTTAAGATTAAAGTCAAATATACTGTATAATGAAAAGGTATTTTAGTTTTTTTAATTAGAAAAACGCATTATCGTGAGAAAAAAGTTCTTTCACAAGAATTGTTTAGAAATAAGTTAAGAAAAAAATATTTAAATATTTTTTTTTTTACATTTTTCAAGAAAAATGCATGCCAACTTACATGATTAACGTCAAATATATTGTGGAAAAAAGTAATTTTTTTAAGAAAGTACGTTGCAATATTGTGAGAATTTTTAATTTTTTTTTTTTTTAGAAAAACACAATATCGTTAGAAAAAAGTTATTTCACAAGAATTGTTTAGAAGTAATTTAAGAAAAAAATATTTAAAGAAAAAAGTTTGATGATTAAAAAAAAAAAGTATGCCATTTTACATGATTAATGTCAAATATATTGTGGAAAAAGTCATTTTTTTAGGAAAGTAAGTTGCAATAGTGTGAGAAAAAAGTTTTCATACAAGATTTTTTAAGAATATTCTGAGAAAATGTTTTAATTTAAAAAAACAAAATTATGTATTTTTTTAAGATTAAAGTCAAATATATAATGAAAAGGTATTTTAGTTTTTTATTACAAAAACGCAATATCGTGAGAAAAAAGTTATTTCACAAGAATTGTTTAGAAATAAGTTAAGAAAAAACTATTTAAAGAAAAAAAGTTTTAAATTTTTCAAGAAAAATGTATGCCATTTTACATGATTAATGTCAAATATATTGTGGAAAAAAGTCATTTTTTTAAGAAAGTAAGTTGCAATATTGTGAGAATTTTAAAAATTTTTTTTTAGAAAAACGCAATATCGTCAGAAAAAAGTTATTTCACAAGAATTGTTTAGAAGTAATTTAAGAAAAAAATATTTAAAGAGAAAAGTTTGATGATTAAAAAAAAAAGTATGCCATTTTACATGATTAATGTCAAATATATTGTGGAAAAAAGTAATTTTTAAAGAAAGTAATTTGCAATATTGTGAGAAAAAGTTTTCATACAAGATTTTTAAAGAATATTCTGAGAAAATGTTTTAATTTTAAACACCAAAATTATGTATTTAAAAAAAAAATTAAAGTCAAATATATAATGAAAAGGTATTTTAGTTTTTTTGATTAGAAAAACGCAATATCGTGAGAAAAAAGTTATTTCACAAGAATTGTTTGGAAATAAGTTAAGAAAAAACTATTTAAAGAAAAAAGTTTTACATTTTTCAAGAAAAACGTATGCCATTTTACATGATTAATGTCAAATATATTGAGGAAAAAATTCATTTTTTTAAGAAAGTAAGATGCAATATTGTGAGAATTTTTTTTTTTTGTAGAAAAACCTAATATCGTTAGAAAAAAGTTATTTCACAAGAATTGTTTAGAAGTTATTTAAGAAAAAAATATTTAAAGAAAAAAGTTTGATATTTAAAAAAAAAAGTATGCCATTGTACATGATTAACGTCAAATATATTGTGGAAAAAAGTTATTTTTTTAAGAAAGTACGTTGCAATATTGTGAGAATTTTTAATTTTTTTTTTTTTAGAAAAACACAATATCGTTAGAAAAAAGTTATTTCACAAGAATTGTTTAGAAGTAATTTAAGAAAAAAATATTTAAAGAAAAAAGTTTGATGATTAAAAAAAAAAAGTATGCCATTTTACATGATTAATGTCAAATATATTGTGGAAAAAGTCATTTTTTTAGGAAAGTAAGTTGCAATAGTGTGAGAAAAAAGTTTTCATACAAGATTTTTTAAGAATATTCTGAGAAAATGTTTTAATTTTAAAAAACAAAATTATGTATTTTTTTAAGATTAAAGTCAAATATATAATGAAAAGGTATTTTAGTTTTTTATTACAAAAACGCAATATCGTGAGAAAAAAGTTATTTCACAAGAATTGTTTAGAAATAAGTTAAGAAAAAACTATTTAAAGAAAAAAAGTTTTAAATTTTTCAAGAAAAATGTATGCCATTTTACATGATTAATGTCAAATATATTGTGGAAAAAAGTCATTTTTTTAAGAAAGTAAGTTGCAATATTGTGAGAATTTTTAAATTTTTTTTTTAGAAAAACGCAATATCGTCAGAAAAAAGTTATTTCACAAGAATTGTTTAGAAGTAATTTAAGAAAAAAATATTTAAAGAGAAAAGTTTGATGATTAAAAAAAAAAGTATGCCATTTTACATGATTAATGTCAAATATATTGTGGAAAAAAGTAATTTTTAAAGAAAGTAATTTGCAATATTGTGAGAAAAAGTTTTCATACAAGATTTTTAAAGAATATTCTGAGAAAATGTTTTAATTTTAAACACCAAAATTATGTATTTAAAAAAAAAATTAAAGTCAAATATATAATGAAAAGGTATTTTAGTTTTTTTTATTAGAAAAACGCAATATCGTGAGAAAAAAGTTATTTCACAAGAATTGTTTGGAAATAAGTTAAGAAAAAACTATTTAAAGAAAAAAGTTTTACATTTTTCAAGAAAAATGTATGCCATTTTACATGATTAATGTCAAATATATTGAGGAAAAAATTCATTTTTTTAAGAAAGTAAGATGCAATATTGTGAGAATTTTTTTTTTTTGTAGAAAAACCTAATATCGTTAGAAAAAAGTTATTTCACAAGAATTGTTTAGAAGTTATTTAAGAAAAAAATATTTAAAGAAAAAAGTTTGATATTTAAAAAAAAAAGTATGCCATTGTACATGATTAATGTCAAATATATTGTGGAAAAAAGTTATTTTTTTAAGAAAGTAAGTTGCAATATTGTGAGGAAAAGTTTCTATTCAAGATTTTTCTGAGAAAATGTTTTAATTTTAACACCCCAAATTATGTATTTTTTAAAGATTAAAGTCAAATATATACTGAAAAGTTTTTTTGTTTTTTTTTTAAACGCAAAATTGTCAGAAAAAAGTTATTTCACAAGAATTGTTTAGAAATAATCTAAGAAAAATATGTTAAATTTTAAAGAAAAATGTATGGCATTTTACATGATTAATGTCAAATATATTGTGGAAAAAAGTCATTTTTACAATATTGTGCGAATTTTTTTATTTTTTATTTATTTATTTTTTAGAAAAACGCAATATTGTTAGAAAAAAGTTATTTCACAAGAATTGTTTAGAAGTAATCTAAGAAACAAATATTTGAAGAAAAAAGTTTGATATTTAAAAAAAAAAGTATGCCATTTTACATGATTAATGTCAAATATATTGTGGAAAAAAGTACTTTTTTAAGAAAGTAAGTTGCAATATTGTGAGAAAAAGTTTTCATACAAGATTTTTTAAGAATATTCTGAGAAAATGTTTTAATTTTAAAAGCCAAAATTATGTATTTTTTTAAGATTAAAGTCAAATATACTGTATAATGAAAAGGTATTTTAGTTTTTTTAATTAGAAAAACGCATTATCGTGAGAAAAAAGTTCTTTCACAAGAATTGTTTAGAAATAAGTTAAGAAAAAAATATTTAAATATTTTTTTTTTTACATTTTTCAAGAAAAATGCATGCCAACTTACATGATTAACGTCAAATATATTGTGGAAAAAAGTAATTTTTTTAAGAAAGTACGTTGCAATATTGTGAGAATTTTTAATTTTTTTTTTTTTAGAAAAACACAATATCGTTAGAAAAAAGTTATTTCACAAGAATTGTTTAGAAGTAATTTAAGAAAAAAATATTTAAAGAAAAAAGTTTGATGATTAAAAAAAAAAAGTATGCCATTTTACATGATTAATGTCAAATATATTGTGGAAAAAGTCATTTTTTTAGGAAAGTAAGTTGCAATAGTGTGAGAAAAAAGTTTTCATACAAGATTTTTTAAGAATATTCTGAGAAAATGTTTTAATTTTAAAAAACAAAATTATGTATTTTTTTAAGATTAAAGTCAAATATATAATGAAAAGGTATTTTAGTTTTTTATTACAAAAACGCAATATCGTGAGAAAAAAGTTATTTCACAAGAATTGTTTAGAAATAAGTTAAGAAAAAACTATTTAAAGAAAAAAAGTTTTAAATTTTTCAAGAAAAATGTATGCCATTTTACATGATTAATGTCAAATATATTGTGGAAAAAAGTCATTTTTTTAAGAAAGTAAGTTGCAATATTGTGAGAATTTTTAAATTTTTTTTTTAGAAAAACGCAATATCGTCAGAAAAAAGTTATTTCACAAGAATTGTTTAGAAGTAATTTAAGAAAAAAATATTTAAAGAGAAAAGTTTGATGATTAAAAAAAAAAGTATGCCATTTTACATGATTAATGTCAAATATATTGTGGAAAAAAGTAATTTTTAAAGAAAGTAATTTGCAATATTGTGAGAAAAAGTTTTCATACAAGATTTTTAAAGAATATTCTGAGAAAATGTTTTAATTTTAAACACCAAAATTATGTATTTAAAAAAAAAATTAAAGTCAAATATATAATGAAAAGGTATTTTAGTTTTTTTGATTAGAAAAACGCAATATCGTGAGAAAAAAGTTATTTCACAAGAATTGTTTGGAAATAAGTTAAGAAAAAACTATTTAAAGAAAAAAGTTTTACATTTTTCAAGAAAAACGTATGCCATTTTACATGATTAATGTCAAATATATTGAGGAAAAAATTCATTTTTTTAAGAAAGTAAGATGCAATATTGTGAGAATTTTTTTTTTTTGTAGAAAAACCTAATATCGTTAGAAAAAAGTTATTTCACAAGAATTGTTTAGAAGTTATTTAAGAAAAAAATATTTAAAGAAAAAAGTTTGATATTTAAAAAAAAAAGTATGCCATTGTACATGATTAACGTCAAATATATTGTGGAAAAAAGTTATTTTTTTAAGAAAGTACGTTGCAATATTGTGAGAATTTTTAATTTTTTTTTTTTTAGAAAAACACAATATCGTTAGAAAAAAGTTATTTCACAAGAATTGTTTAGAAGTAATTTAAGAAAAAAATATTTAAAGAAAAAAGTTAGATGATTAAAAAAAAAAAGTATGCCATTTTACATGATTAATGTCAAATATATTGTGGAAAAAGTCATTTTTTTAGGAAAGTAAGTTGCAATAGTGTGAGAAAAAAGTTTTCATACAAGATTTTTTAAGAATATTCTGAGAAAATGTTTTAATTTTAAAAAACAAAATTATGTATTTTTTTAAGATTAAAGTCAAATATATAATGAAAAGGTATTTTAGTTTTTTATTACAAAAACGCAATATCGTCAGAAAAAAGTTATTTCACAAGAATTGTTTAGAAATAAGTTAAGAAAAAACTATTTAAAGAAAAAAAGTTTTAAATTTTTCAAGAAAAATGTATGCCATTTTACATGATTAATGTCAAATATATTGTGGAAAAAAGTCATTTTTTTAAGAAAGTAAGTTGCAATATTGTGAGAATTTTTAAATTTTTTTTTTAGAAAAACGCAATATCGTCAGAAAAAAGTTATTTCACAAGAATTGTTTAGAAGTAATTTAAGAAAAAAATATTTAAAGAGAAAAGTTTGATGATTAAAAAAAAAAGTATGCCATTTTACATGATTAATGTCAAATATATTGTGGAAAAAAGTAATTTTTAAAGAAAGTAATTTGCAATATTGTGAGAAAAAGTTTTCATACAAGATTTTTAAAGAATATTCTGAGAAAATGTTTTAATTTTAAACACCAAAATTATGTATTTAAAAAAAAAATTAAAGTCAAATATATAATGAAAAGGTATTTTAGTTTTTTTGATTAGAAAAACGCAATATCGTGAGAAAAAAGTTATTTCACAAGAATTGTTTGGAAATAAGTTAAGAAAAAACTATTTAAAGAAAAAAGTTTTACATTTTTCAAGAAAAACGTATGCCATTTTACATGATTAATGTCAAATATATTGAGGAAAAAATTCATTTTTTTAAGAAAGTAAGATGCAATATTGTGAGAATTTTTTTTTTTTGTAGAAAAACCTAATATCGTTAGAAAAAAGTTATTTCACAAGAATTGTTTAGAAGTTATTTAAGAAAAAAATATTTAAAGAAAAAAGTTTGATATTTAAAAAAAAAAGTATGCCATTGTACATGATTAATGTCAAATATATTGTGGAAAAAAGTTATTTTTTTAAGAAAGTAAGTTGCAATATTGTGAGGAAAAGTTTCTATTCAAGATTTTTCTGAGAAAATGTTTTAATTTTAACACCCCAAATTATGTATTTTTTAAAGATTAAAGTCAAATATATACTGAAAAGTTTTTTTGTTTTTTTTTTAAACGCAAAATTGTCAGAAAAAAGTTATTTCACAAGAATTGTTTAGAAATAATCTAAGAAAAATATGTTAAATTTTAAAGAAAAATGTATGGCATTTTACATGATTAATGTCAAATATATTGTGGAAAAAAGTCATTTTTACAATATTGTGCGAATTTTTTTATTTTTTATTTATTTATTTTTTAGAAAAACGCAATATTGTTAGAAAAAAGTTATTTCACAAGAATTGTTTAGAAGTAATCTAAGAAACAAATATTTAAAGAAAAAAGTTTGATATTTAAAAAAAAAAGTATGCCATTTTACATGATTAATGTCAAATATATTGTGGAAAAAAGTACTTTTTTAAGAAAGTAAGTTGCAATATTGTGAGAAAAAGTTTTCATACAAGATTTTTTAAGAATATTCTGAGAAAATGTTTTAATTTTAAAAGCCAAAATTATGTATTTTTTTAAGATTAAAGTCAAATATACTGTATAATGAAAAGGTATTTTAGTTTTTTTAATTAGAAAAACGCATTATCGTGAGAAAAAAGTTCTTTCACAAGAATTGTTTAGAAATAAGTTAAGAAAAAAATATTTAAATATTTTTTTTTTTACATTTTTCAAGAAAAATGCATGCCAACTTACATGATTAACGTCAAATATATTGTGGAAAAAAGTAATTTTTTTAAGAAAGTACGTTGCAATATTGTGAGAATTTTTAATTTTTTTTTTTTTTAGAAAAACACAATATCGTTAGAAAAAAGTTATTTCACAAGAATTGTTTAGAAGTAATTTAAGAAAAAAATATTTAAAGAAAAAAGTTTGATGATTAAAAAAAAAAAGTATGCCATTTTACATGATTAATGTCAAATATATTGTGGAAAAAGTCATTTTTTTAGGAAAGTAAGTTGCAATAGTGTGAGAAAAAAGTTTTCATACAAGATTTTTTAAGAATATTCTGAGAAAATGTTTTAATTTAAAAAAACAAAATTATGTATTTTTTTAAGATTAAAGTCAAATATATAATGAAAAGGTATTTTAGTTTTTTATTACAAAAACGCAATATCGTGAGAAAAAAGTTATTTCACAAGAATTGTTTAGAAATAAGTTAAGAAAAAACTATTTAAAGAAAAAAAGTTTTAAATTTTTCAAGAAAAATGTATGCCATTTTACATGATTAATGTCAAATATATTGTGGAAAAAAGTCATTTTTTTAAGAAAGTAAGTTGCAATATTGTGAGAATTTTAAAAATTTTTTTTTAGAAAAACGCAATATCGT
This sequence comes from Nerophis lumbriciformis, assembly GCF_033978685.3. Taxonomy (NCBI): domain Eukaryota; kingdom Metazoa; phylum Chordata; class Actinopteri; order Syngnathiformes; family Syngnathidae; genus Nerophis; species Nerophis lumbriciformis. The sequence continues at coordinate 4,680,758 of NC_084564.2, forward strand.
CAGAAAAAAGTTATTTCACAAGAATTGTTTAGAAGTAATTTAAGAAAAAAATATTTAAAGAGAAAAGTTTGATGATTAAAAAAAAAAGTATGCCATTTTACATGATTAATGTCAAATATATTGTGGAAAAAAGTAATTTTTAAAGAAAGTAATTTGCAATATTGTGAGAAAAAGTTTTCATACAAGATTTTTAAAGAATATTCTGAGAAAATGTTTTAATTTTAAACACCAAAATTATGTATTTAAAAAAAAAATTAAAGTCAAATATATAATGAAAAGGTATTTTAGTTTTTTTGATTAGAAAAACGCAATATCGTGAGAAAAAAGTTATTTCACAAGAATTGTTTGGAAATAAGTTAAGAAAAAACTATTTAAAGAAAAAAGTTTTACATTTTTCAAGAAAAACGTATGCCATTTTACATGATTAATGTCAAATATATTGAGGAAAAAATTCATTTTTTTAAGAAAGTAAGATGCAATATTGTGAGAATTTTTTTTTTTTGTAGAAAAACCTAATATCGTTAGAAAAAAGTTATTTCACAAGAATTGTTTAGAAGTTATTTAAGAAAAAAATATTTAAAGAAAAAAGTTTGATATTTAAAAAAAAAAGTATGCCATTGTACATGATTAATGTCAAATATATTGTGGAAAAAAGTTATTTTTTTAAGAAAGTAAGTTGCAATATTGTGAGGAAAAGTTTCTATTCAAGATTTTTCTGAGAAAATGTTTTAATTTTAACACCCCAAATTATGTATTTTTTAAAGATTAAAGTCAAATATATACTGAAAAGTTTTTTTGTTTTTTTTTTAAACGCAAAATTGTCAGAAAAAAGTTATTTCACAAGAATTGTTTAGAAATAATCTAAGAAAAATATGTTAAATTTTAAAGAAAAATGTATGGCATTTTACATGATTAATGTCAAATATATTGTGGAAAAAAGTCATTTTTACAATATTGTGCGAATTTTTTTATTTTTTATTTATTTATTTTTTAGAAAAACGCAATATTGTTAGAAAAAAGTTATTTCACAAGAATTGTTTAGAAGTAATCTAAGAAACAAATATTTAAAGAAAAAAGTTTGATATTTAAAAAAAAAAGTATGCCATTTTACATGATTAATGTCAAATATATTGTGGAAAAAAGTACTTTTTTAAGAAAGTAAGTTGCAATATTGTGAGAAAAAGTTTTCATACAAGATTTTTTAAGAATATTCTGAGAAAATGTTTTAATTTTAAAAGCCAAAATTATGTATTTTTTTAAGATTAAAGTCAAATATACTGTATAATGAAAAGGTATTTTAGTTTTTTTAATTAGAAAAACGCAATATCGTGAGAAAAAAGTTCTTTCACAAGAATTGTTTAGAAATAAGTTAAGAAAAAAATATTTAAATATTTTTTTTTTTACATTTTTCAAGAAAAATGCATGCCAACTTACATGATTAACGTCAAATATATCGTGGAAAAAAGTTATTTTTTTAAGAAAGTACGTTGCAATATTGTGAGAATTTTTAATTTTTTTTTTTTTAGAAAAACACAATATCGTTAGAAAAAAGTTATTTCACAAGAATTGTTTAGAAGTAATTTAAGAAAAAAATATTTAAAGAAAAAAGTTTGATGATTAAAAAAAAAAAGTATGCCATTTTACATGATTAATGTCAAATATATTGTGGAAAAAGTCATTTTTTTAGGAAAGTAAGTTGCAATAGTGTGAGAAAAAAGTTTTCATACAAGATTTTTTAAGAATATTCTGAGAAAATGTTTTAATTTTAAAAAACAAAATTATGTATTTTTTTAAGATTAAAGTCAAATATATAATGAAAAGGTATTTTAGTTTTTTATTACAAAAACGCAATATCGTGAGAAAAAAGTTATTTCACAAGAATTGTTTAGAAATAAGTTAAGAAAAAACTATTTAAAGAAAAAAAGTTTTAAATTTTTCAAGAAAAATGTATGCCATTTTACATGATTAATGTCAAATATATTGTGGAAAAAAGTCATTTTTTTAAGAAAGTAAGTTGCAATATTGTGAGAATTTTTAAATTTTTTTTTTAGAAAAACGCAATATCGTCAGAAAAAAGTTATTTCACAAGAATTGTTTAGAAGTAATTTAAGAAAAAAATATTTAAAGAGAAAAGTTTGATGATTAAAAAAAAAAGTATGCCATTTTACATGATTAATGTCAAATATATTGTGGAAAAAAGTAATTTTTAAAGAAAGTAATTTGCAATATTGTGAGAAAAAGTTTTCATACAAGATTTTTAAAGAATATTCTGAGAAAATGTTTTAATTTTAAACACCAAAATTATGTATTTAAAAAAAAAATTAAAGTCAAATATATAATGAAAAGGTATTTTAGTTTTTTTGATTAGAAAAACGCAATATCGTGAGAAAAAAGTTATTTCACAAGAATTGTTTGGAAATAAGTTAAGAAAAAACTATTTAAAGAAAAAAGTTTTACATTTTTCAAGAAAAACGTATGCCATTTTACATGATTAATGTCAAATATATTGAGGAAAAAATTCATTTTTTTAAGAAAGTAAGATGCAATATTGTGAGAATTTTTGTTTTTTGTAGAAAAACCTAATATCGTTAGAAAAAAGTTATTTCACAAGAATTGTTTAGAAGTTATTTAAGAAAAAAATATTTAAAGAAAAAAGTTTGATATTTAAAAAAAAAAGTATGCCATTGTACATGATTAATGTCAAATATATTGTGGAAAAAAGTTATTTTTTTAAGAAAGTAAGTTGCAATATTGTGAGGAAAAGTTTCTATTCAAGATTTTTCTGAGAAAATGTTTTAATTTTAACACCCCAAATTATGTATTTTTTAAAGATTAAAGTCAAATATATACTGAAAAGTTTTTTTGTTTTTTTTTTAAACGCAAAATTGTCAGAAAAAAGTTATTTCACAAGAATTGTTTAGAAATAATCTAAGAAAAATATGTTAAATTTTAAAGAAAAATGTATGGCATTTTACATGATTAATGTCAAATATATTGTGGAAAAAAGTCATTTTTACAATATTGTGCGAATTTTTTTATTTTTTATTTATTTATTTTTTAGAAAAACGCAATATTGTTAGAAAAAAGTTATTTCACAAGAATTGTTTAGAAGTAATCTAAGAAACAAATATTTAAAGAAAAAAGTTTGATATTTAAAAAAAAAAGTATGCCATTTTACATGATTAATGTCAAATATATTGTGGAAAAAAGTACTTTTTTAAGAAAGTAAGTTGCAATATTGTGAGAAAAAGTTTTCATACAAGATTTTTTAAGAATATTCTGAGAAAATGTTTTAATTTTAAAAGCCAAAATTATGTATTTTTTTAAGATTAAAGTCAAATATACTGTATAATGAAAAGGTATTTTAGTTTTTTTAATTAGAAAAACGCAATATCGTGAGAAAAAAGTTCTTTCACAAGAATTGTTTAGAAATAAGTTAAGAAAAAAATATTTAAATATTTTTTTTTTTACATTTTTCAAGAAAAATGCATGCCAACTTACATGATTAACGTCAAATATATTGTGGAAAAAAGTAATTTTTTTAAGAAAGTACGTTGCAATATTGTGAGAATTTTTAATTTTTTTTTTTTTAGAAAAACACAATATCGTTAGAAAAAAGTTATTTCACAAGAATTGTTTAGAAGTAATTTAAGAAAAAAATATTTAAAGAAAAAAGTTTGATGATTAAAAAAAAAAAGTATGCCATTTTACATGATTAATGTCAAATATATTGTGGAAAAAGTCATTTTTTTAGGAAAGTAAGTTGCAATAGTGTGAGAAAAAAGTTTTCATACAAGATTTTTTAAGAATATTCTGAGAAAATGTTTTAATTTTAAAAAACAAAATTATGTATTTTTTTAAGATTAAAGTCAAATATATAATGAAAAGGTATTTTAGTTTTTTATTACAAAAACGCAATATCGTGAGAAAAAAGTTATTTCACAAGAATTGTTTAGAAATAAGTTAAGAAAAAACTATTTAAAGAAAAAAAGTTTTAAATTTTTCAAGAAAAATGTATGCCATTTTACATGATTAATGTCAAATATATTGTGGAAAAAAGTCATTTTTTTAAGAAAGTAAGTTGCAATATTGTGAGAATTTTTAAATTTTTTTTTTAGAAAAACGCAATATCGTCAGAAAAAAGTTATTTCACAAGAATTGTTTAGAAGTAATTTAAGAAAAAAATATTTAAAGAAGAAAGTTTGATGATTAAAAAAAAAGTATGCCATTTTACATGATTAATGTCAAATATATTGTGGAAAAAAGTCATATTTTTAAGAAAGTAAGTTGCAATATTGTGAGAATTTCTTTTTTTTGTTGTTGTAGAAAAACGCGATATCGTTAGAAAAGTTATTTCACAAGAATTGTTTAGAAGTAATTTAAGAAAAAAATATTTAAAGAAAAAAGTTTGATAACTAAAAAAAAAAGTATGCCATTTTACATGATTAATGTCGAATATATTGTGGAAAAAAGTACTTTTTTAAGAAAGTAAGTTGCAATATTGTCAGAAAAAAGTTTTCATACAAGATTTTTTAAGAATATTCTGAGAAAATGTTTAATTTTAAACACCAAAATCATGTATTTTTTTTAAGATTAAAGTCAAATATATAATGAAAAGGTATTTTAGTTTTTTTAATTAGAAAAACGCAATATCGTGAGAAAAAAGTTATTTCATAAGAATTGTTTGGAAATAAGTTAAGAAAAAACTATTTAAAGAAAAAAGTTTAACATTTTTCAAGAAAAACGTATGCCATTTTACATGATTAATGTCAAATATATTGTGGAAAAAAGTCATTTTTTTAAGAAAGTAAGTTGCAATATTGTGTGGAAAAGTTTTCATACAAGATTTTTTAAGAATATTCTGAGAAAATGTTTTAATTTTGAACACCAAAATTATGTATTTAAATTTTTTTTAAAGTCAAATATATAATGAAAATGTATTTTAGTTTTTTTTTTATTAGAAAAAGGCAATATCGTGAGAAAAAAGTTATTTCACAAGAATTGTTTGGAAAAAAGTTAAGAAAAAACTTTAAAGAAAAAAGTTTTAAAATTTTTCAAGAAAAATGTATGCCATTTTACATGATTAATGTCAAATATATTGTGGAAAAAGTCATTTTTTTAAGAAAGTAAGATGCAATATTGTGAGAATTTTTTTTTTTTTGTAGAAAAACGCAATATCGTTAGAAAAAAGTTATTTCACAAGAATTGTTTAGAAGTTATTTAAGAAAAAAATATTTAAAGAAAAAAGTTTGATATTTAAAAAAAAAAAGTATGCCATTTTACATGATTAATGTCAAATATATTGTGGAAAAAAGTCCTTTTTTTAAGAAAGTAAGTTGCAATATTGTGTGGAAAAGTTTCCATTCAAGATTTTTCTGAGAAAATGTAATTTTAACACCCAAAATTATGTATTTTTTAAAGATTAAAGTCAAATATATACTGAAAAGTTGTTTGTTTTTTTTAAACGCAAAATTGTCAGAAAAAAGTTATTTCACAAGAATTGTTTAGAAATAATCTAAGAAAAATATATAACATTTTAAAGAAAAATGTATGGCATTTTACATGATTAATGTCAAATATATTGTGGAAAAAAGTCATTTTTAAAAGAAAGTAAGTTGAGATATTGTGACAATTTTATATTTTTTTTTAGAAAAACGCAATATTGTTAAAAAAAAGTTATTTCACAAGAATTGTTTGGAAGTAATTTAAGAAAAAAATATTTAAAGAAAAAAGTTTTATAACTAAAACAAAGTATGCCATTTTACATGATTAATGTCGAATATATTGTGGAAAAAAGTACTTTTTTAAGAAAGTAAGTTGCAATAATGTGAGAAAAAAGTTTTCATACAAGATTTTTAAAGAATATTCTGAGAAAATGTTTTAATTTTAAACACCAAAATTATGTATTTTTTTAAGATTAAAGTCAAATATATAATGAAAAGGTATTTTAATTTTTTAATTAGAAAAACGCAATATCGTGAGAAAAAAGTTATTTCACAAGAATTGTTTAGAAATAAGTTAAGAAAAAAATATTTAAAGAAAAAAAGTTTTACATTTTTCAAGAAAAACGTATGCCATTTTACATGATTAATGTCAAATATATTGTGGAAAAAGTCATTTTTTTAAGAAAGTAAGATGCAATATTGTGAGAATTTTTTTTTTGTAGAAAAACGCAATATCGTTAGAAAAAAGTTATTTCACAAGAATTGTTTAGAAGTAATTTAAGAAAAAAATATTTAAAGAAAAAAGTTTGATATTTAAAAAAAAAAGTATGCCATTGTACATGATTAATGTCAAATATATTGTGGAAAAAAGTTATTTTTTTAAGAAAGTAAGTTGCAATATTGTGAGGAAAAGTTTCCATTCAAGATTTTTCTGAGAAAATGTTTTAATTTTAACACCCAAAATTATGTATTTTTTAAAGATTAAAGTCAAATATATACTGAAAAGTTTTTTGTTTTTTTTGTTAAACGCAAAATTGTCAGAAAAAAGTTATTTCACAAGAATTGTTTAGAAATAATCTAAGAAAAATATATTACATTTTAAAGAAAAATGTATGGCATTTTACATGATTAATGTCAAATATATTGTGGAAAAAAGTCATTTTTTAAGAAAGTATATAAATATTTTATTTTTTAAGAACATTCTGAGAAAATGTTTTAATTTTAAAAGCCAAAATTATGTATTTTTTAAAGATTAAAGTCAAATATATAATGAAAATGTATTTTAGTTTTTTTATTAGAAAAACGCAATATCGTGAGAAAAAAGTTATTTCACAAGAATTGTTTAGAAATAAGTTAAGAAAAAAATATTTAAAGAAAAAAAGTTAGAATTTTTTCAAGAAAAATAAATGCCATTTTACATGATTAATGTCAAATATATTGTGGAAAAAAGTAATTTTTTTAAGAAAGTAAGTTGCAATATTATGAGAATTTTTTTAATTTTTTTTTTAGAAAAATGCAATATCGTTAGAAAAAAGTTATTTCACAAGAATTGTTTGGAAGTAATTTAAGAAAAAAATATTTAAAGAAAAAAGTTTTAAATTTTTCAAGAACAAAGTATGCCATTTTACATGATTAATGTCAAATATATTGTGGAAAAAAAGTAATTTTTTAAGAAAGTAATTTGCAATATTGTGAGAAAAAGTTTTCATACTAGATTTTTTTAAGAATATTCCGAGAAAATGTTTTAATTTTAAACACCAAAATTATGTATTTTTAAAAACAATTAAAGTCAAATATATAATGAAAAGGTATTTTAGTTTTTTTTAATTAGAAAAACGCAATATCGTGAGAAAAAAGTTTCAAGAAAAACGTATGCCATTTTACATGATTAACGTCAAATATATTGTGGAAAAAAGTCACTTTTTTAAGAAAATAAGTTGCGATATTGTGTGGAAAAGTTTTCATTCAAGATTTTTTAATCCATCCAGGAGGTGTTTTTTAGGACTAAAAAGGACTCGGCGATGAACGATTTTCGATGAACGGACTGGACATTGGCCGAGAGTTGGTGGGCGGCCGAGGGTTGCTTTGTTGGGTCTGCTCCTGTCTCTGACCATGCCCCCCCCCCACCCCGGCAGACGATGGCGTGGAACACCGCAGACGCCACCACAGTGTATATGATTTTTTTTGGGTGTTGTTTTGACTTTTGTAGCTGTATGTAGAAATGTCTGGTTGCATTTAATGTATTTAATGTCCTTTGATGTTTCCCTTTTACACACATGCTTTTGTGATGCTATGGTGATGAGTTTTTTTCCCCCTTGGCCTCAGTCTGGACCCCCTCTCCAGGGGCCCAACTGTTTCTCACCTTTTTTGTAAGGGGCGCCGGAAGTTGGCAGACCCGTCAGCGATCCTGTTCCATACCTGCCAACTACTCCGGTTTCCCCGTAATTAGTACGGTTTTCATCAACCTATTCCGGGTTAGGGTTGCAGTGATAAAAAATACGGTTTTTCATTAATTAAATTCTTTTTTTTTTTTTTAAGTTTTATTCACGAAATCGCGTAACAACAATGACAATCGACACTGCTTCCCGTAACTTCCTATCGAGCCATTCCGAATGCCATGCGCGAGGCTATTTATAGCACCGCTGCCAAGCACGAGGCACCAGTTGCCATTGTTTCCAAACGAGCGAACGATCATGGAATCAGCCGGAGAAGAATCGCAAACGAGTCTTAAACCGAAAAGAAAACTGCAGTCATTCCGTGAAGAATATTCAAAAGCCTATCCGGGAATAATTATCCGTTCCAAAAAGGGTGAAAACTACGCGAATTGCACCTTGTGCAGACAAGATTTTTCGATCGGACACGGAGGAATTAGCGATGTAAAAGACCACGTTGGGACAAAAAAACACAAGTCTAATGCCGTTGCTAAATTTGGATTGTAGCCACAAAAAGGTAATGACACCAATGTTATCTATTGGAATTGTTTAGTACTGTTATACTGTTAAAAGTGTTTATACTATTTATGCTTTCAAGTCCAAGTTGAAGAAATCTTGTTAAATGTTGACAGCATAACTACCAAAATACAGAAGTATGTCCTTAATATTTTTGCAGTGCTATTTCTGTTGAAAAGTTAAAAATGATTACATTAGAGATGTGATGTGCCACTTTTCAAGTGTCTGATGGCTTCAATTAATTTTCATTCATTTTTCATATTCTTTTGAAAGGCTTACAAAAAAACGACATTTGAATTGTAATTCCATGCTATTGACAGGACTATTAATTTTAATGAAGTTAGCTTACCATGTTTACAGTATGATAATTGTGATAGAAATGTGAATTTTAGGCACAGAATATTTTTTACAATTGAACAAGGCAGTAGATTATACAAGCTTGGACAGAAAGTTAATAATGACACCAATTTTTTTTATTTTTATGGAATTGTTTAGTACTGTTTTACCATTTGTTTACTGTAAAAAGTGTTTATACTTTCAATTAACAAATTGAAGTCTTGCGAAAGGTTGACAGGATAACTGGCATTAACTGTCAAAATAATTTCAAACTATTGAAGTTAGCTTACAGAATAAACATGTCAATCAACCCATATGATTTTTGCTGTAATATTTTTGTTTTGAAAAGTCACTGTGACTGATAGAAAAGTGATGGTTTTAGCAACATTTTAACCTGTCTGAATGCAATCAATCATTTTGTGTCGCCCCTGAACCCCCCACCACGACTTTGTCCTGGACCTACCGGCAGGGCCGGCCCGTGGCATAGGCCATATAGGAAAATGCTAAGGGCGCCGTCCATCAGGGGGCGCCACGCCAGTGCCACAAATGTTGGAGAAAAAAAAAGAAAAAAAAGTTGATACTATTATTTCTAAATACAAAAAATAATCCCACGTTAATTCAAATGCAAAGTAAAGCCTATTTAATAGAAATATTATTTGTTACAACATTACGCCCCCCGCACGGTGCGCCCCCTCCCTTCCCGTATCATGACTCTTTTTGGACGTCACCACATCAAAAAATCAACACAAGATGTCAAAACGGCCAAAACTGTCAGGTCCCCAGGGAAGAAAAAAAGAGAAAATAAGAGGAGGAGAAACGAGAAAAAGACAGAGGTAGCAGGTAGGTAACGTTAGCCTACATGAAATTATTTGTCTGTTACAGAATGTGATAGTAACCTGGCTTTTTAGCATTAAGCTAATGTTACATGATTCGGCAATTGCTAATCAATAAATAGCTAGTTCTGTTCTAACGTCGGGTTAATATTGTGGAGGGGGCTAAATTGTTATGGAAAATAATAATGTAACGTTAGGTCATTACAGTACTCCCACCTTACATTCCTCAGGGACATTTGTATTAGATCTTTTTTTTTGTTTACATTGTTATTGCCTTCTGGTTAGCTAATGTTTGCCCTGCAGGTAATAGTCACTTTTCCACCCTTTTATATATTAGGTATAGTTGTAAGTAAAAAAAAAATGGTCAAAGACAAAGCTATTCGGTTTCTTGTGAGTATATACACTTCACTGCCGATGTGGGGGGGGCGCCACCTAAAATCTTGCCTAGGGCGCCAGATTGGTTAGGGCCCTGGACCCTGGCTACTAGGTTTTTCTGATTTCAAAAGTTGGCAGGTATGCTGTTCTGTCTCCCTGTAATGTTTGTCTGCTCTTGAATGGGATTGTGCTGAACATCTTAATGTCCCCTCGGGGATTAATAAAGAATTTCTGATTCTAAAATTTTCAGATGTCCGGAAGTCAACCCGTGCAGTCATTTTTTTTTTTTTTTTTGTCTGGTCAGTTCCCGACTCCTCACCTGGCGGTACTTGTCCGCGAAGTTCTTGAGGCCCCGCGCCAGCCCGGGTTTGCGGACTAATCTCCACTCCCGGAGGAGGACGTTGACCTCGGCGGAAAAACATTCCAGGGTAGTGACGGGGCAGCACTGCAGGCAGAGGAAGAAGCGCTGTGAAGGGGGAACAAAAGACGTGGAAAGTACTGAGGTTGTACCTGGTAGTCTCTCCAGGTGGGCGTGTACAACATGCAGCCTTCACACTTAGGAGGAGGAAAGGTAAACAAAGGTTAACAAACGCCGGTCCTGTGCGTGGTATTTACAGCGTTCCGGTCATCGTCTCCTCCTACCGAAGTGAAGTTTTCCTTCCTGAGGTACTCCACGTCCTGGACGAGGTCGGGACTCACGAAGCGGCCGGGGGCTTCCATCAGACAGGCCAGGCACAGAACCATCCCCATGAGCGCTGACCTGGGTCTCAGCATGGCGCCATCATCTCCTTCCTGCCCGCATCCCAGTGAAGAGCCACCGACCCGAGAGGCGCATGCCAAAGGGATCCTGGAAAACCTTCCTGCCGTCTCCTCCGGCGCTTCAGTCGCACATGGCCGCTGCCTGTCGAGGTTGTGAATGGCCAACGTGGCCCCCGCCCGCATTCCCGCTCTCCTCGCACTTCTTTTCCCAGCGAGGCTCTCCTCTTCCTCCCTGTGGCCGCACCTCTTTCCCGCACAGCGTTTGTCTTCTCCCCCGCCCAAAGACGAGCTCTAGTAGAGCCAGAACATCCCTGCTGGTCAAGACCCAGGCGCGAGTCTTACGTCATGACTGCCAGTGTGGGCTCCCGTTCCTTTGTGGACTATTTTGGTGCTTCTGAGTTCTCCGCAGAACAAAGCAGAATTATAGTCTTCCAACTACAACTGCTTTGATCAAATAAGGTCTGAGTCAGCAGATTTGTTGCGTGGAACACCTCAGGGTTCTGTTCTGGGTCCGGTCTGGTTCCGAGTGGAAAAACAAGTTTCCTCCGCGTCATTAGAAATGTCTAATTTATGGCACCAAAAGACTTGCGGCTATGGAGGAAGCCAGTCACGTGACGTAGAGGAGGAACCACAGATCCCTTCCACATCAACAACAATGCTAATCCAGCAGCGTGGTGGCTATTTTTGTGTTATGTATATTTCTCCACTCCTGCATGTATTATTAAGTCAAATTAGCTCAGGCCTACATTTTAATGTTGCTCATTGTGGTGGTGCTTGATGAATACTTTGGCCTACTGCGCTACTGTACTTTAATTTAGCTCATTATGGTTGTGGCAGCCATTTTTGTGTCATTTATATTTCTCTAATCCTGCATATATTATTAAGTTAAATTAATCAAAATATTTAATATATATATATTTATAATATATGTTTTATATAAATACTTATATATTTGTCGAAAGATGGCTTGGGTCTACTGCGCTACTGCATTTTAATGTTGCTCAATGCGGTGGTGTTTGATGAATGCTTGGGTCTACTGCGCTACTGTACTTTAATTTTACTCATTATGGTTGAGGCAGCCATTTTTGTGTCATTTATATTTCTCTAATCCTGCATATATTATTAAGTTAAATTAATAAAATATTTAATATATACTGTATATTTATTATATATATTTCATATATATAAACATATTTTTGTCGAAAGATGGCTTGGGCCTACTGCGCTACCGCATTTTAATTTTGGTCATTGCGGTGGCGCTTGATGAATGCTTGGACCTACTGCGCTACTGCATTTTAATGCTAGTCATTGTGGTGGTGCTTGATGAATGCTTGGGTCTACTGCGCTACTGCACATTAATTTTGCTCATTATGGTTGTGGCAGACATTTTTGTGTCATTTATATTTCTCTAGTCCTGCATGTATTATTAAGTTAAATTAATCAAATATTTAATATACATTTAGAATATATATTTTATATATATAAACATATATTTGTCGAAAGATGGCTTGGGCCTACTGCGCTACCCGCATTTTAATTTTGCTCATTATGGTTGTGGCAGCCATTTTTGTGTCATTTATATTTCTTTAGTCCTGCATATATTATTAAATTAAATTAATCAAATATTTCATATATATTTATAATATATATTTCATATATATAAACATATATTTGTCGAAAGATGGCTTGGGTCTACTGCGCTACTGCATTTTAATTTTGCTCATTATGGTTGTGGCAGCCATTTTTGTGTCATTTATATTTCTCTAATCCTGCATATATTATTAAGTTAAATTAATAAAATATTTAATATATACTGTATATTTATTATATATATTTCATATATATAAACATATATTTGTCGAAATATGGCTTGGGCCTACTGCGCTACTGCATTTTAATGCTAGTCATTGTGGTGGTGCTTGATGAATGCTTGGGTCTACTGCGCTACTGTACTTTAATTTTGCTCATTATGGTTGTGGCAGCCATTTTTGTGTCATTTATATTTCTCTAATCCTGCATATATTATTAAGTTAAATTAATCATATATTTAATATATATATTTATAATGTATATTTTATATATATACTCATATATTTGTCGAAAGATGGCTTGGGTCTACTGCGCTACTGTACTTTAATTTAGCTCATTATGGTTGTGGCAGCCATTTTTGTGTCATTTATATTTCTCAAGTCCTGCATATATTATTAAATTAAATTAATCAAATATTTAATATATATTTATAATATATATTTCATATATATAAACATACATTTGTCGAAAGATGGCTTGGGCCTACTGCGCTACTGCATTTAATTTTGCTCATTATGGTTGTGGCAGCCATTTTTGTGTCATTTATATTTCTCTAGTCCTGCATATATTATTAAGTTAAATTAATCAAATATTTAATATATATGTTTATAATATATATTTTATATAAATACTCATATATTTGTCGAAAGATGGCTTGGGTCTACTGCGCTACCGCATTTTAATGTTGCTCAATGCGGTGGTGTTTGATGAATGCTTGGACCTACTGCGCTACCGCATTTTAATGCTAGTCATTGTGGTGGTGCTTGATGAATGCTTGGGTCTACTGCGCTACTGTACTTTAATTTTGCTCATTATGGTTGTGGCAGCCATTTTTGTGTCATTTATATTTCTCTAGTCCTGCATATATTATTAAGTTAAATTAATCAAATATTTAATTTATATATTTATAATATATATTTTATATATATAAACATATATTTGTCGAAAGATGGCTTGGGCCTACTGCGCTACTGTACCTTAATTTTGCTCATTATGGTTGTGGCAGCCATTTTTGTGTCATTTATATTTCTCTAGTCCTGCATATATTATTAAATTAAATTAATCAAATATTTCATATATATTTAGAATATATATTTCATATACATAAACATATATTTGTCGAAAGATGGCTTGGGCCTACTGCGCTACCGCATTTTAATGTTGCTCATTATGGTTGTGGCAGCCATTTTTGTGTCATTTATATTTCTCTAATCCTGCATATATTATTAAGTTAAATTAATAAAATATTTAATATATACTGTATATTTATTATATATATTTCATATATATAAACATATTTTTGTCGAAAGATGGCTTGGGCCTACTGCGCTACCGCATTTTAATTTTGGTCATTGCGGTGGCGCTTGATGAATGCTTGGGCCTACTGTGTTACTTACTGCATTTTAATGCTAGTCATTGTGGTGGTGCTTGATGAATGCTTGGGTCTACTGCGCTACTGTACTTTAATTTTGCTCATTATGGTTGTGGCAGCCATTTTTGTGTCATTTATATTTCTCTAGTCCTGCATATATTATTAAGTTAAATTAATCATATATTTAATATATATATTTATAATATATATTTCATATATTTAAACATATATTTGTCGAAAGATGGCTTGGGCCTACTGCGCTACCGCATTTTAATTTTGGTCATGTGGCAGCCATTTTTGTGTCATTTATATTTCTCTAGTCCTGCATATATTATTAAGTTAAATTAATCAAATATTTCATATATATGTTTATAATATATATTTTATATAAATACTCATATATTTGTCGAAAGATGGCTTGGGTCTACTGCGCTACTGCATTTTAACGTTGGTCATGGCGGTGGTGCTTGATGAATGCTTGGGCCTACTGCGCTACTGTACTTTAATTTTGCTCATTATGGTTGTGGCAGCCATTTTTGTGTCATTTATATTTCTCTAGTCCTGCATATATTATTAAGTTAAATTAATCAAATATTTAATATATATGTTTATAATATATATTTTATATAAATACTCATATATTTGTCGAAAGATGGCTTGGGCCTACTGCGCTACCGCATTTTAATGTTGCTCAATGCGGTGGTGTTTGATGAATGCTTGGACCTACTGCGCTACTGCATTTTAATGTTGCTCAATGCGGTGGTGCTTGATGAATGCTTGGGTCTACTGCGCTACTGCACATTAATTTTGCTCATTATGGTTGTGGCAGCCATTTTTGTGTCATTTATATTTCTCTAGTCCTGCATATATTATTAAGTTAAATTAATCAAATATTTAATATATATATTTGTAATATATATTTCATATATATAAACATATATTTGTCGAAAGATGGCTTGGGCCTACTGCGCTACCGCATTTTAATGTTGCTCATTGCGGTGGCGCTTGATGAATGCTTGGGCCTACTGTGTTACTTACTGCATTTTAATGCTAGTCATTGTGGTGGTGCTTGATGAATGCTTGGGTCTACTGCGCTACTGCATTTTAATGTTGCTCATTGTGGTGGTGCTTGATGAATGCTTGGGTCTACTGCGCTACTGCACATTAATTTTGCTCATTATGGTTGTGGCAGCCATTTTTGTGTCATTTATATTTCTCTAGTCCTGCATATATTATTAAGTTAAATTAATCAAATATTTAATATATATATTTGTAATATATATTTCATATATATAAACATATATTTGTCGAAAGATGGCTTGGGCCTACTGCGCTACCCGCATTTTAATTTTGCTCATTATGGTTGTGGCAGCCATTTTTGTGTCATTTATATTTCTCTAGTCCTGCATATATTATTAAGTTAAATTAATAAAATATTTAATATATATATTTATAATATATATTTTATATAAATACTCATATATTTGTCAAAAGATGGCTTGGGTCTACTGCGCTACCGCATTTTAATGTTGCTCAATGCGGTGGTGTTTGATGAATGCTTGGGCCTACTGCGCTACTGTACTTTAATTTTGCTCATTATGGTTGTGGCAGCCATTTTTGTGTCATTTATATTTCTCTAGTCCTGCATATATTATTAAGGTAAATTAATCAAATATTTAATATATATATTTATAATATATATTTCATATACATAAACATATATTTGTCGAAAGATGGCTTGGGCCTACTGCGCTACCGCATTTTAATGCTAGTCATTGTGGTGGTGCTTGATGAATGCTTGGGTCTACTGCGCTACTGCATTAATTTTGCTCATTATGGTTGTGGCAGCCATTTTTGTGTCATTTATATTTCTCTAGTCCTGCATATATTATTAAGTTAAATTAATCAAATATTTAATATATATATATTTATAATATATGTTTTATATAAATACTTATATATTTGTCGAAAGATGGCTTGGGTCTACTGCGCTACCGCATTTTAATGTTGCTCATTGTGGTGGTGCTTGATGAATGCTCGGGCCTACTGTGCTACTGTACTTTAATTTTGCTCATTATGGTTGTGGCAGCCATTTTTGTGTCATTTATATTTCTCTAGTCCTGCATATATTGTTAAGTTAAATTAATCAAATATTTAATATATATATTTATAATATATATTTCATATATATATAAACATATATTTGTCGAAAGATGGCTTGGGCCTACTGCGCTACCGCATTTTATTGCTAGTCATTGTGGTGGTGCTTGATGAATACTTGGGTCTACTGCGCTACTGCACATTAATTTAGCTTTTTATGGTTGTGGCAGCCATTTTTGTGTCATTTATATTTCTCTAGTCCTGCATGTATTATTAAGTTAAATTAATCAAATATTTAATATATATATTTATAATATATATTTCATATGTATAAACATATATTTGTCGAAAGATGGCTTGGGCCTACTGCGCTACCGCATCTTAACGTTGCTCGTTGCGATGGTGCTTGATGAATGCTTGGGCCTACTGTGCTACTGCACATTAATTTTGCTCATTATGGTTGTGGCAGCCATTTTTGTGTCATTTATATTTCTCTAGTCCTGCATATATTATTAAGTTAAATTAATCATATATTTAATATATATATTTATAATATATATTTCATATATATAAACATATATTTGTCGAAAGATGGCTTGGGCCTACTGCGCTACCGCATTTTATTGTTGCTCAATGCGGTGGTGTTTGATGAATGCTTGGACCTACTGCGCTACTGCATTTTAATGTTGGTCATTGTGGTGGTGCTTGATGAATGCTTGGGTCTACTGCGCTACTGTACTTTAATTTTGCTCATTATGGTTGTGGCAGCCATTTTTGTGTCATTTATATTTCTCTAGTCCTGCATATATTATTAAGTTAAATTAATCATATATTTAATATATATATTTATAATGTATATTTTATATATATACTCATATATTTGTCGAAAGATGGCTTGGGTCTACTGCGCTACTGTACTTTAATTTAGCTCATTATGGTTGTGGCAGCCATTTTTGTGTCATTTATATTTCTCAAGTCCTGCATATATTATTAAATTAAATTAATCAAATATTTAATATATATTTATAATATATATTTCATATATATAAACATACATTTGTCGAAAGATGGCTTGGGCCTACTGCGCTACCGCATTTTAATTTTGCTCATTATGGTTGTGGCAGCCATTTTTGTGTCATTTATATTTCTCTAGTCCTGCATATATTATTAAGTTAAATTAATAAAATATTTAATATATACATTTATAATATATATTTTATATAAATACTCATATATTTGTCAAAAGATGGCTTGGGCCTACTGCGCTACTGCATTTTAATGCTAGTCATTGTGGTGGTGCTTGATGAATGCTTGGGTCTACTGCGCTACTGTACTTTAATTTTGCTCATTATGGTTGTGGCAGCCATTTTTGTGTCATTTATATTTCTCTAGTCCTGCATATATTATTAAGTTAAATTAATCATATATTTAATACATACAATACATTTATAATATATATACTCATATATTTGTCGAAAGATGGCTTGGGCCTACTACGCTACTGCATTTTAATGCTAGCCATTGTGGTGGTGCTTGATGAATGCTTGGGTCTACTGCGCTACTGCACATTAATTTTGCTCATTATGGTTGTGGCAGCCATTTTTGTGTCATTTATATTTCTCTAGTCCTGCATATATTATTAAGTTAAATTAATCAAATATTTAATATATATATTTAGAATATATATTTTATATAAATACTCATATATTTGTCAAAAGATGGCTTGGGCCTACTGCGCTACCGCATTTTATTGCTAGTCATTGTGGTGGTGCTTGATGAATACTTGGGCCTACTGTGCTACTGCACATTAATTTTGCTCATTATGGTTGTGGCAGCCATTTTTGTGTCATTTATATTTCTCTAGTCCTGCATGTATTATTAAGTTAAATTAATCAAATATTTAATATATATTTATAATATATATTTCATATATATAAACATATATTTGTCGAAAGATGGCTTGGGTCTACTGCGCTACCGCATTTTAATGTTGCTCAATGCGGTGGTGTTTGATGAATGCTTGGGCTTACTGCGCTACCGCATTTTAATATTGCTCATTGCGGTGGTGCTTGATGAATGCTTGGGTCTACTGCGCTACTGTACTTTAATTTTGCTCATTATGGTTGTGGCAGCCATTTTTGTGTCATTTATATTTCTCTAGTCCTGCATATATTATTAAGTTAAATTAATCAAATATTTAATATATATGTTTATAATATATATTTTATATAAATACTCATATATTTGTGGAAAGATGGCTTGGGTCTACTGCGCTACCGCATTTTAATGTTGCTCAATGCGGTGGTGTTTGATGAATGCTTGGACCTACTGCGCTACTGCATTTTAATGCTAGTCATTGTGGTGGTGCTTGATGAATGCTTGGGTCTACTGCGCTACTGTACTTTAATTTTGCTCATTATGGTTGTGGCAGCCATTTTTGTGTCATTTATATTTCTCTAGTCCTGCATATATTATTAAGTTAAATTAATCAAATATTTAATATATATATTTATAATATATATTTCATATATATAAACATTTATTTGTCGAAAGATGACTTGGGCCTACTGCGCTACCGCATTTTAATATTGCTCATTGCGGTGGTGCTTGATGAATGCTTGGGCCTACTGCGCTACTGCACTTTAATTTTGCTCATTATGGTTGTGGCAGCCATTTTTGTGTCATTTATATTTCTCTAGTCCTGCATATATTATTAAGTTAAATTAATCAAATATTTAATATATATATTTATAATATATATTTCATATATATAAACATATATTTGTCGAAAGATGGCTTGGGCCTACTGCGCTACCGCATTTTAATGTTGCTCAATGCGGTGGTGTTTGATGAATGCTTGGACCTACTGCGCTACTGCATTTTAATGTTGCTCAATGCGGTGGTGCTTGATGAATGCTTGGGTCTACTGCGCTACTGCACATTAATTTTGCTCATTATGGTTGTGGCAGCCATTTTTGTGTCATTTATATTTCTCTAGTCCTGCATATATTATTAAGTTAAATTAATCAAATATTTAATATATATATTTGTAATATATATTTCATATATATAAACATATATTTGTCGAAAGATGGCTTGGGCCTACTGCGCTACCGCATTTTAACGTTGCTCAATGCGGTGGTGTTTGATGAATGATTGAGCCTACTGCGCTACCGCATTTTCATGTTGGTCATTGTGGTGGTGCTTGATGAATGCTTGGGTCTACTGCGCTACTGTACTTTAATTTAGCTCATTATGGTTGTGGCAGACATTTTTGTGTCATTTATTTTCTCTAGTCCTGCATATATTATTTAGTTAAATTAATCAAATATTTAATATATATATTTATAATATATATTTCATATATATAAACATATATTTGTCGAAAGATGGCTTGGGCCTACTGCGCTACTGCATTTTAAAGTTGCTCAATGCGGTGGTGCTTGATGAATGCTTGGACCTACTGCGCTACCGCATTTTAACGTTGCTCATTGTGGTGGTGCTTGATGAATGCTTGGGCCTACTGCGCTACTGTACTTTAATTTTGCTCATTATGGTTGTGGCAGCCATTTTTGTGTCATTTATATTTCTCTAGTCCGGCATATATTATTAAGGTAAATTAATCAAATATTTAATATATATATTTATAATATATATTTCATATACATAAACATATATTTGTCGAAAGATGGCTTGGGCCTACTGCGCTACCGCATTTTAATGCTAGTCATTGTGGTGGTGCTTGATGAATGCTTGGGTCTACTGCGCTACTGTACTTTAATTTTGCTCATTATGGTTGTGGCAGCCATTTTTGTGTCATTTATATTTCTCTAGTCCTGCATATATTATTAAGTTAAATGATCATATATTTAATATATATATTTATAATATATATTTCATATATATAAACATATATTTGTCGAAATATGGCTTGGGCCTACTACGCTACCACATTTTAATGTTGGTCATTGTGGTGGTGCTTGATGAATGCTTGGGTTTACTGCGCTACCGCATTTTAATATTGCTCATTGCGGTGGTGCTTGATGAATGCTTGGGCCTACTGCGCTACTGTACTTTAATTTTGCTCATTATGGTTGTGGCAGCCATTTTTGTGTCATTTATATTTCTCTAGTCCTGCATATATTATTAAGTTAAATTAATCAAATATTTAATATATATATTTATAATATATATTTTATATAAATACTCATATATTTGTCAAAAGATGGCTTGGGCCTACTGCGCTACTGCATTTTAATGTTGGTCATTGCGGTGGTGCTTGATGAATGCTTGGGCCTACTGCGCTACTGCACATTAATTTAGCTCATTATGGTTGTGGCAGCCATTTTTGTGTCATTTATATTTCTCTAGTCCTGCATATATTATTAAGTTAAATTAATCAAATATTTAATATATATATTTATAATATATATTTCATATATATAAACATATATTTGTCGAAAGATGGCTTGGGCCTACTGCGCTACCGCAATTTTAATGTTGCTCATTGCGATGGCGCTTGATGAATGCTTGGGCCTACTGCGCTACTGTACTTTAATTTAGCTCATTATGGTTGTGGCAGCCATTTTTGTGTCATTTATATTTCTCTAGTCCTGCATATATTATTAAGTTAAATTAATCATATATTTAATATATATGTTTATAATATATATTTTATATAAATACTCATATATTTGTCAAAAGATGGCTTGGGCCTACTGCGCTACCGCATTTTAATGTTGCTCAATGCGGTGGTGCTTGATGAATGCTTGGGTCTACTGCGCTAATTTTGCTCATTATGGTTGTGGCAGCCATTTTTGTGTCATTTATATTTCTCTAATCCTGCATATATTATTAAGTTAAATTAATCATATATTTAATATATATATTTATAATATATATTTCATATATATAAACATATATTTGTCGAAAGATGGCTTGGGCCTACTGCGCTACCGCATTTTAAAGTTGCTCAATGCGGTGGTGCTTGATGAATGCTTGGGCCTACTGCGCTACTGCATTTTAATGTTGGTCATGGTGGTGGTGCTTGATGAATGCTTGGGTCTACTGTGCTACTGCACATTAATTTTGCTCATTATGGTTGTGGCAGCCATTTTTGTGTCATTTATATTTCTCTAGCACTGCACTAAATCATGAAGTTATATTATTATTATTATTTTAATTGCCATGAAAATATGTTTTGATATACATATCGTTACGTTCCAAAAAATACCCGCTTTAAGTGAAATCCATGTAATTGAAGTTGATTTTTTCTTTTTTTGTTCACTATATATATATTTTCCTTTACAATATATGTTTTTCTGTTTACAAGTTGTTTCTTTTAAAATGTATTATATATATATATATATATATATATATATATATTTTGTTTACAGTACTGTACACTATATGTTTTTTTGTTTTTTATACAAACCCCAAAAGCAGTGAAGTTGTCACGTTGTGTAAATGGTAAATAAAAACAGAATTTCAAATCCTTTTCAACTTATATTCAATTGAATAGACTGCAAAGACAACATACTTAATGTTCCAACAGGAAAACTTTGTAATTTTTTTGCAAATATTAGCTCATTTGGAATTTGATGCCTGCAACATGTTTCAAAAAGGTGGCACAAGTGGCAAAAAAGACTGAAAAGGTTGAGGAATGCTCATCAAACACTTATTTGGAACATCCCACAGGTGAACAGGCTAATTGGGAACAGGTGGGTGCCATGATTGGGTATAAAAGTAGATTCCATGAAATGCTCAGTCATTCACAAACAAGGATGGGGCGAGGGTCACCACTTTGTCAACAAATGCGTGTGCAAATTTTTGAACAGTTTAAGAACAACATTTCTCAACCAGCTATTGCAAGGAATTTAGGGATTTCACCATCTACGCTCAGTAACATCATCAAAGGGTTCAGAGAATCTGGAGAAATCACTGCACGTAACATTGAACGCCCGTGACCTTCGATCCCTCAGGCGGTACTACATCAAAAAGCGACATTAGTGTGTAAAGGATATCACCACATGGGCTAAGGAACACTTCAGAAAACCACTGTCAGTAACTACAGTTATTTGCTACATCTGTAATTGCAAGTTAAAACTCTCCTATGCAAAGCGAACGCCATTTATCAACAACACCCAGAAACGTCGCCGGCTTCTCTGGGCCTTAGTTAATGATTTTTTGCAAAAAATAATGACGTTTCTCAGTTGCAACATTAAATATGTTGTCTTTGCAGTCTATTCAATTGAATATAAGTTGTAAAGGATTTGCAAATCATTGTATTCTGTTTTTATTTACGAATTACACAACGTGCCAACTTCACTGGTTTTGGGGTTTGTATATGTTTTAAGGCTGTAAAACTCCTAACCACAAATTAGAAACTTTTCTCAGACAGGCATGAAGATTTTGTCACATTTCTCGCATCAAACAATTTTGTCAACTAGGCAAGCTGAAGGCCTTCTGTACTGTACAGGACACAAGCCATGAAGAACATTGATTGACAATGGTCGACAGTCCCTCAGCCAATCAGGACGCAGAACGTGTGTGTGTGAGAAATTACACACACACACACACAGAAAAGTTGATTGGACAAATGTGGGGTTGAGAGACAGTTTTTGACCACTTCTAACGTAACACTTTTGTTCATAGTTTTGTATGCCCTTAAACTTGTTTTTCCTTCCCCTTGGATGCACTGTTGCATGTACCTGGGATGAAGACCTTCTTGTCCATCCATCCATCCATCCATCTTCTTCCGCTTATCCGAGGTCGGGTCGCGGGGGCAGCAGCCTAAGCAGGGAAGCCCAGACTTCCCTCTCCCCAGCCACTTCGTCCAGCTCCTCCCGGGGGATCCCGAGGCGTTCCCAGGCCAGCCGGGAGACATAGTCTTCCCAACGTGTCCTGGGTCTTCCCCGTGGCCTCCTACCGGTCGGACATGCCCTAAACACCTCCCTAGGGAGGCGCTCGGGTGGCATCCTGACCAGATGCCCGAACCACCTCATCTGGCTCCTCTCCATGTGGAGGAGCAGCGGCTTTACTTTGAGCTCCCCCCGGATGGCAGAGCTTCTCACCCTATCTCTAAGGGAGAGCCCCGCCACCCGGCGGAGGAAACTCATTTCGGCCGCTTGTACCCGTGATCTTGTCCTTTCGGTCATAACCCAAAGCTCATGACCGTAGGTGAGGATGGGAACGTAGCTCGACCGGTAAATTGAGAGCTTTGCCTTCCGGCTCAGGTCCTTCTTCACCACAACGGATCGATACAGCGTCCGCATTACTGAAGACGCCGCACCGATCCGCCTGTCGATCTCACGATCCACTCTTCCCTCACTCGTGAACAAGACTCCGAGGTACTTGAACTCCTCCACTTGGGGCAAGATCTCCTCCCCAACCCGGAGATGGCACTCCACCCTTTTCTGGGAGAGAACCATGGACTCGGACTTGGAGGTGCTGATTCCCATCCCAGTCGCTTCACACTCGGCTGCGAACCGATCCAGTGAGAGCTGAAGATCTTGGCCGGAGGAAGCCATCAGGACCACATCATCTGCAAATAGCAGAGACCTAATCCTGCAGCCACCAAACCAGATCCCCTCAACGCCTTGACTGCGCCTAGAAATTCTGTCCATAAAGGTTATGAACAGAATCGGTGACAAAGGGCAGCCTTGGCGGAGTCCAACCCTCACTGGAAACGTGTCCGACTTACTGCCGGCAATGCGGACCATGCTCTGACACTGATCATACAGGGAGCGAACTGCCACAATAAGACAATCCGTTACCCCATACTCTCTGAGCACCCCCCACAGGACTTCCCGGGGTACACGGTCGAATGCCTTCTCCAAGTCCACAAAGCACATGTAGACTGGTTGGGCAAACTCCCATGCACCCTCAAGGACCCTGCCGGGAGTATAGAGCTGGTCCACAGTTCCACGACCAGGACTTAACCACACTGTTCCTCCTGAATCCGAGGTTCGACTATCCGGCGTAGCCTCCTCTCCAGTACACCTGAATAGACCTTACCGGGAAGGCTGAGGAGTGTGATCCCACGATAGTTAGAACACACCCTCCGGTTCCCCTTCTTAAAGAGAGGAACCACCACCCCGGTCTGCCAATCCAGAGGCACCGCCCCCGATGTCCACGCGATGTTGCAGAGTCTGTCAACCAAGACAGCCCCACAACATCCAGAGCCTTAAGGAACTCCGGGCGGATCTCATCCACCCCCGGGGCCTTGCCACCGAGGAGCTTTTTAACTACCTCGGCAACCTCAGCCCCAGAAATAGGAGAGCCCACCACATAAACAATGATATACGCTTCTATAATATTTGTCATTAGCACTTCTGATTGGTTTTTGTCGTACTAAATCAGACACATCATATTGCTGTGCGTTTAAATATGGGAACGTCACTACATTTATTTCATGTGGTATATACACTGTACGTCGCTCGCAATAGCTTGTGTGTTTACTCTTCATCCACCATGTTTGAAGGTTGCAAAAAAAAAAAAATATATAAATATTTGTTGGGGAGGAGACCCTGCCCCAAGTGGAGGAGTTCAAGTACCTCGGAGTCTTGTTCACGAGTGAGGGAAAAGTGGATGGTGAGATCGATAGGCGGATTGGTGCGGCATCTTCAGTAATGCGGACGCTGTATCGATCCGTTGTGGTGAAGAAGGAGCTGAGCCGGAAGGCAAAGCTCTCAATTTACCGGTCGATCTACGTTCCCATCCTCACCTATGGTCATGAGCTTTGGGTTATGACCGAAAGGACAAGATCACGGGTACAGGCGGCCGAAATGAGTTTCCTCCGCCGGGTGGCGGGGCTCTCCCTTAGAGATAGGGTGAGAAGCTCTGTCATCCGGGGGGAGCTCAAAGTAAAGCCACTGCTCCTCCACATGGAGAGGAGCCAGATGAGGTGGTTTGGGCATCTGGTCAGGATGCCACCCGAACGCCTCCCTCGGGAGGTGTTTAGGGCACGTCCGACCGGTAGGAGGCCACGGGGAAGACCCAGGACACGTTGGGAAGACTATGTCTCCCGGAAGGCCTGGGAACGCTGGCCTCGAGATCCCCCGAGAGGAACTGGACGAAGTGGCTGGGGAGAGGAAAGTCTGGGCTTTCCTCTCCCTGACCTCGGATAGGCGGAAGAAGATGGATGGATGGATGAAGTTGTTTGCATTCAGACAAGTCAAGCGCAAAAATAGTTTTAAAGGATGTAGTCGTCTTGATTTCCGACATCGTAACTGGAATACTTGTGACGTCAATCCCAGCTCCAACTTTCCAGGTAAATGGAACGCAGCAAAAAAAAAACTCCTGAGAAGCAAACAAATGTGGACTGCAGAGGACGCCGGTCCTCAGGAGGATATGGCAGCTCTGCAGTCTTTTTAGGGACTTACCGCAAAGAAGCGAATCAAAGATCCTTTAAACAACATTGCTTAATGTTTTTAGGAATCAAATGTTGGCCGCTCCCAAATTCTAGTATTGATGTCCTTGGCTCACGGCCGCCGGCGGAATAGCACCTGGTCTACTCACTCTAAGCCCGCTCAGGATCTAATCACTGGAAGTGCGGTGAACTGAACCGGATTGAAACGGACCCTTTGGTGGAAAAATCACGGCTTTTAAAAGAGTCTTGGAGTAGATAAAGATGCCGAGACACTGCGTTTGTGTTTTGCACAGCACACCTTTATTGGTCGTACATCTGGCGGACTTACTCACATTGTCACATCAGTCTTTCCCTTTTTTCGTTTTGAACATGACATCGTCTCAGTGTGCCAACATGCAATCAGATTCCAGGTAATATTTTGACATCCAAAAAGTGAATGCATCACTGCTGCAGGTCTTGTCTACCCCGGTTATCCACATACTTGGCAGGGCAATTAGATCCTATCAATCCTTGTCGGTACTTGCACACACATGCTCTTTTCTCAACGACGGCCATAAAACGGAAGAAATGTGTCGCCATTCCTTTAAATGTGTTTACCATTCCTTTCTTTCACTCACAACTGACTTACCTAAAACCTGAACAACACTGGCTTTTTAGCACCGAGGGAATTCTTGCACACGGCTCGGACCAGCCTTAAGCTTGTACAGTAATCGGGGAATAAATGTTGTAAAATAAATCATTTTAGTCATTCTGCTGTTGCAAACACATGACCTGGTCTGAACTTTCCAGACGCGTCATTTCCAACACAAACAACGCGGCTTACGTACGCACCAAAGAGCTGAGCACATTGTGCAAATCATCAACTTGACTTGAAAGTTATTAAGTGCCATTCATAAATAAAACAACAAAATAACCGGAATACAATCGGTTAATTAATTCACAACCCAGAAGCCCCAAAAAGTGTTTTCTTTATGGAATAAAACAAAACAATAATAATAATAATAATAATAATAATAATAATGTTACACAAATTCAATGCATCTGTTGGACCTTCACTGTATCTGACATCAAAGACTTAAAGATCGAAGAAAAAATGGTTTTCATTCTATATAATAACTGGACATCAAACTAGGACAGGGGTCGGCTCTGGAGCCGCATGCGGCTCTTTGATCACTCTGATGCGGGAGACTTCCGAATTTCAGAGCCTCTCCCGAAATTCTCCCGGGGTAACCATTCTCCGATTTTCATCAGGATAACAAGAGTTAGCGTCCTTTACAACCTGTCGTCGCTTTGTATCCCGTGTTATTTCATTTTAAATTTCAAAAGACTTTTGTGGCCCCCATTGTTTTCTTGAAATTGTGAAACGGGTCAAAATGGCTCTTTGAGGGGTAAAGGTTGCCGACCCCTGAACTAGGAGTAAACCCTCCACCCCTTAGATGCCCACATCTACTCCAAAAACATTCAATGTTTGTGTGCTTTTTTTACGTGAACAGAGTCTCTGCATTGTCCACAATGAAGAGGATGTTTCACCTGACTCATTGTCGACTAGAATGGACACGGCTTTTGGGTCTTGGCAAGCCCTCAAACATTTCACTGTTCCAATCTGGCCAACGTTTACTTTGGCCTCATCAACAGATGGTGGACAGAAAGTCTCTTCATAATTGCTGGCTACAGTTCTGAGGAAGAGGAGAAGACGTGTGTGACAGTCCATTAATGCTGACTCGTCTTCCTATCTGAAGTTCTCCAGATCCTGATCCAACCTGCGAGGGTTGGCTCACACTCACGTGGGCGGTGCTGAAGGATGTTATTCGACCACTCCCTGCAATCTGGAGGTTGACTGTTGTGGCGTAGCTCGTCTTCAGGCTGGACACTTTGGTCGGAGATGAAGCTATTGGCTGTAAAGAAGCGCCTACGTTGGCTACTGGGACCTGATGAGGTGCTTTGAGTTGGGATTGGTGGTGGGCAGCTGGAGGTGAGGAAACGTAGAAGTTTGGGTCTTGCGGAGGTCCACCGACATAGGCATAAATCAGCTGGCTCCGACAATTCCCCTCTTCCACCTCTGGATCTTGACTGACTGGTACAGCCAAAGAGCAGTCGAGGGACTGAGAAAATGAGGTTCGAGAAGAAGTGCAGGAACTACTTCCAATATACTTGTTACAAAGCATCTGTCCATCCAGCCAAGGTTCACTGGTGAAATGCTGCCTACCAAGGTTTCCCCCTGAGGGGATAAACCTTCTGGGTGAAACTGGAGACTGAAGTTCTTCTCGAGGGCTGAAGCCAGATGGTGAACTGTCATAGGATGACCGTGCACTCCTTGGACTGGTTAGACCAGACTGCTGGTCGAAAGAATCTTGGTAATTACCGGTAAAGCCGAGAGACCTATGACTTCGCAGTCCGCCATGTCTACTCTGCGTTGGGCTAGTGGATCTGTCTGACAGATTGGAGAGAGACCTTTGTAGGGTATGGGGCTTTTTGGGGAATGCAAAGGGGCCAGGGGGTGATGCAGCTCTTGTTAAATTGTGCAGAGGGGCAGAAGGAGAATGGGAAGTGGGGAAGTAGGCATTTGCCGGGCTTTGTTGGCCTGAACAGGAAAAGGACAGAGAAGGTGAGGTGATTCGTGGATTTCGGGGTTGGGGCACTGCGACATCACGAGTCCAAACCGACACACCGATAGGAGGCGGGGAGAGGATTTGAGGGCTGAATTGTGGGGAAGTCTGACTTGCTGTGGAGATCTCAGGAATCTCCAAAGTTAGACCTAATGGATTATGATAACTCGCACCTCCCATCCGTGAACCTCTGGGATGGGGAGGCCTGTTTGCCATGTGGGAGGAGTAATTGTGTGGAGGAGGAGGGGAGCAGAGGCCATTAAACGAAGCAGGGCTCACACATTGGGATGGAGATTGGACCCTTGAGTTTGGCTCGGATGCAGAAAAAGGACGTGCTACGCGGTTGTGCGACCCAAACGACAAATTATCATTGGTTTGTTGCGCAGCGGTGTTACTGGTGCTGCCATTACCTAACTGCATCTTCTGTGGACTGGCTGACCAATGCCGGTTGCTAAGATCATAAATAGCGCTTGTATTGTTGAAGTGTGTCGTATTGAAAGCAGGCAAGCTGTTGTTGACATTCTGTGATGCGTCCATTTGGTGGTTGAGGGACTGATGAAATGGAGCATAGGTGGGTGACAAAGATGTCTGATGACCCTGTCTACTATGTGGAAAAGAAGAAGCGCTTTTAGCGAGAGAGTGAATAGGTGAGGGAGCAGATGATGGAGAACGACAGGTGGAGCGCAGAGAAGATGGAAGATAGCGTGGATGTTGATTCTCATCTATCGTGCACCCCAAATGGGAATACGCTGGTGTGGTGCAACCTTCCCGGCTAGGAGGGAGCCGAGGCGATGGGGAGCACCGTGGTAGGTGAGAAGATGGTGAGGAGGAGGGATTTCGTGTGCTTGAAGTTTGGACTTGCTGTCTGACACTGGTTTTTTTTGCCAAACTTTGACTAATGGACTGACTGATACAGGAGGCAGCTAAAGATCTTGTGAATGTGGAGGAAGACAAAACGGGAGAGGAGCAAGGCGGAGAGTGGAGGGAGGAGGAGATTGTAGAGGAGGAAGAAGGTCCTGCTTCCATGGAAGAAGATCTCCCACTGAAAGCAGAGGACGGTGTCAGAGAGGAGGCAGGAGTAGTTCGCTTGGAAAAGCTCTTTCCAGAAGATTGAAGGGCAGGGAAAGAGGTGGGAGTTTGTGAAACAGTATACGAAGGAACAAAGCTTTCGTTACACAGGGTGGGAGAAGATAATGGAATAGCCCTGAAAGGTGAGGAACAAGTCGGTGCTCTGGCAGGGAAGGAGGTTGGTGAGAGGGGAGAAGGTGATGTGAGTTTGAGGCTTGGCCTGATGACATATGTGTCCTGGTCTGGTGTGGCTTTGGTTGGTTTTGATGTCTCACACACATCTGATAAGGCCTGGGAAGGAGAGCAGCATTGTGTGGCGGGAGTTGACATGCGCGATCCTGGACACTTGTAGTCTGGTTTCCAGGTCAAGTCTGGGAAGAGAACTTCACCATAATCAAACAGCATTGTTGGAGGTTGTGGTCGGGAAGCATTTGATTCCAGTAACGGCACTGGACTTGGACCCCTGGGTCCCCCTGGATGTCTCAGGAATGCTGGTCTAGAAATGTTGAGCTCTGGGGAAGATGTAAATGTATGTGATGAATTCTTTAAATCACACTGGGTCTTACTAATCGCTTTGAGATGTTGTTTGCTTGAGGGCCCAGAGACAGAGAGAACTCCAAATCCTCCTTCTAGCATGTTTACAGAATCTTTAGGAGGATCCCCTGCAGGCTGTTTGGGCTCTTGCGAAACTAAAGTGTGGCATTGAGATGTTGATGATAACTCTGGTGGGCTTGACTCTCCGTCCCTGCGTCCAGTGCAGACAAAGTACTCGGACTCTGTGCCAACATTGTGTATGTCTTGGCTTGGTTGCGTTGTGCTCTCACTATACTTTGGAGGGATCTGGAATGCTGGAACATGGTTTTCTTTCTGAGCTGGTAAATCCTGTTTATACTCATACTGAGCAGCTGCGTCTTTGGATATACTTCCATCTGCTAAGTGAGCAGACAGACTAGAGTGGTCATGACCAATGCTGTAAACAGATTGACAGTCTTCTGTGTAAACATTGGTTCTTCCGCTCGGCTCTGACCTACAGAGACGAGGAAAATAGCCCAAAATTAGGACACAAGGCAGACACTAGATAAGACAAGGCGATTAGATCAAATACTATAATTACTATAACCGTATATATTGACAGTACAATGTCATTTTTACCGTATTTTCCGCACTATTAGCCGCACCTAAAAACCACAAATTTACTCAAAAGCTGACAGTGCGGCTTTTAACCCGGTGCGCTTTATATATGGATTAATATTAAGATTCATTTTCATAAAGTTTCGGTCTCGCAACTATGGTAAACAGCCGCCATCTTTTTTCCCCGTAGAAGAGGAAGTGCTTCTTCTTCTACGCAAGCAACCGCCAAGGTAAGCACCCGCCCCCATAGAACAGGAAGCGCTTCTTCTTCTACTGTAAGCAACCACCCGCCCGCGTAGAAGAAGAAAAAGCGCGCGGATATTACCGTACGTTTCATTTCCTTTGTGTGTTTACATCTGTAAAGACCACAAAATGGCTCCTACTAAGCGACAGGGATCCGGTTCATGAAAAGACGCAATCTCTCCATCCGCACACGGATTACTATTTCACAGCAACTGCCTAAAGACTTTCAAGAAAAGCTGGCTACTTTCCGTGCATATTGTAAAAACAAGATAGCTGAAAAAAAGATCCGGCCAGAGAACATTATCAACATGGACGAGGTTCCACTGACTTTTGATATTCCTGTGAACCGCACTGTGGATACAACGGGAGCACGTACGGTGAATATTCGCACCACAGGGAATGAGAAGTCATCCTTCACTGTGGTTCTAGCTTGCCATGCTAATGGCCAGAAACTTCCACCCATGGTGATATTCAAAAGGAAGACCTTGCCAAAAGAGACCTTTCCAGCCGGCGTCATCATAAAAGCTAACTCGAAGGGATGGATGAAGAAAAGATGAGCGAGTGGTTAAGGTAAGTTTACGCGAAGAGGCCGGGTGGCTTTTTTCACGCAGCTCCGTCCATGTTGATATACGACTCCATGCGCGCCCACATCACGCTGGTTTTTAATATATTATTAAAGTTTGACTGACCTATTTGACTGTTTTTTTGACATTCCTTTAGCGCAGTTAGATGCGGCTTACAACACGGGGCGGCTTATAGGTGGACAAAGTTTTGAAATATGCCGTTCATTGAAGGCGCGGCTTATAACCCAGGGCGCCTTATGGTGCGGAAAATACGGTAATAAATCCATCAAACTAATGACTGTTAAAAAGAATATAACATTTACCTGACGGTGTTACTGGTGGCCTGGTTGACACTGGATGAAGAAATTCTTGGGGAAATAGGTGGCATTTTGTCTGGTGTGATCGATGTCTCAGAATGTCTACGCTCCATACGTTGGTCTTGGTCTTTGTTCAGAGCTGAGATGAAATCCCTGGGCCGGTACAGGATGAATTCATTTGTTGTGTTTTGCTGGTCTTTGAGAAACACAAGTTGGTCATTGGGCACCACCTTCTCCTGGACCTCTGCAAGAGAACATCAACAAACAAATGTAAGTAAAGCATCACAACCGGTCAACAAGGAACTGACAAAGTGAAGATCTACAAAGATGTGATCTAAGGTAAAACTACTTTAAAAATATTACTCACCATTACTTTTGTTCTGTGCTTGTGTGCTAATATTCTCCTCCACACTCCTTTTTTCCTCCTGTGTCACGATATGGTTCTGCTTGTTGCTGTTAGGTTTGGTGTAATTCTGTACTCCAGCAAGGACTTGTGAATTGTTCCCAGTCTGATGATCGGATGGTGATGTCTGATATGTGATGATATCACTCTGAACTTTGGTCTGTAAGAGTCTTTGTGCTTCGGTTTTGGTGTCCGATTTGTTTTTGGGCTCAGCATCAGTCGGTCTAGGACTTATTTGGTCAAACTTTGGCTGTTTATTCATTTGCGTTTTACATTTATTGTGAAAATCCCACGGAGCTTGGCTTTTGGTCTGAGTCGAAACACCAGATAGTTCAGTCAAATCTCCAATTTTGTTCCGAACAAAAATGGCCCGTTTTTGATGCAATGGAACCTTCATGGTGCTGGCTTTGGCACTGTACATGCGGGCCAATGTTTGGACTTTGCTGAGGATACGCTCAGAGTTCTCCATCAGCGAGGGGTCTGCTACAGGGTTAGCCTCAAATAACCCAATTCCTGTGATGTCTGATAACTTGCCCTCAAACAAGGCCCGGTTCGTGGTGACTACCTTGGACGGCCGGGAACCTCGTCCAACTAGAATTTGACTGGGAAGTTCTTCAAGGTTTTTACTTGTCTTGGTTCTAGTCGAAGTGGATGCAGATTTTTCACATGATGGGGTTTCTGAAAGAGGTCTAGAGGATTCTTTCAAACTTCCCGGTGGTTCAATAGGTTCTTTTAGGTTATATTCGGACTCAGTCATAGCTATGTGCTCCAAAGGCACCCTCACACTTATTTCACTGTTCTCTGTGTTTAGACCTACATCTTCTTGCTGTAAACTTTCATCTTTACTGCTCTCTTCTCCCTCATTTAGTTCTTCATCTGACTGTTCTTTGCAGATGATTCCATTATCCTCCTCAATCTCTTTCCCAGTTTCAGCAGGCTTGACGGTGATCGACTCATTTTGAGTCTCGTTTTCTTCCAACTGGATGGAAGTTGGTAACTTGTTAGCAAGGTTTTTTTCTTCATCTTTCACATCCATGACGATTAAGGGTGTATCAGCGAGTGCCTCCTGATCCTCAGTATTGTCTAGAGGTTGGAGAGAGGTAGAAGGCGCTACTTCACGGCCAGTTTCTGTTTGGGTTGGTTCAGTTGTCTGCTTCTCGTCCCCTTGTTGGCGACCACTAAGATCAAACTGTGACACTGATTTTTTCACTAGCCCCATGGGGATCTGCGAGAAACTGTTCCTCCTGGAAGACAACTCGCCTTCTCCTTCTCTGGCTTCTTCACCTGATTCATCCTCCTCCAACTCAGCAGCGGCCTCGTAGTAGCTCCTGATTTTCTCAATGATCCTCTTGTCACGGTTGGAAAGAGCAGAGGCTCTTTTTGCTTTATGGCTTTTTGTGGGCTGATGATACTCTTCTGAGTTTGTGCAGCAGTCGACGGTCTCCTCCTGCTGGGAGTGATCGCTTGCCTTGCTGTCCTCCACGGTTGGTACGGAAGAATACAACTGTGCCGGGGAAGAAGGCATTGGTGTAGGGACTGTGTTCCCGTGTTGGCTTTGTTCTGTCATTGCCTTAAGATCTATCTCGCTTTCCACCTCGGCCTCTGGAGCCACTTCTTGTTCCTCTTCTTCATAGACCGTGGTAGCACTTTCTCTTTCAAGTCCATTTTCAGAGCCAGTAAGCTGCTTTACAACGCTTGTGTCGTCCTCCTGATGGGGTTGCATTGTGAACATCTGCTCTGGGCTGCAGGCCACTGGAGGCAACGGGCAGGTGAAATTCCTCTCACGAGTTGTAGGTTGGTTCTCAGGAACCTGGTCCAGAACCTGCTCCTGAAGAGAAAATAAAGAGTTGGAACTGTGTATTGGAGTTCCTTCACGTCGTCCTTCACCTTTGAGACCAGTTCCTCCCTCGCTCGGCTCTGGTTGATGAACTCCAGGATCTCCTCTGTGATGGACAAAGCAGGAGGAGCACAGAGGGCGGCTAACTCCTCGTCGTCATCTTCCTCCATACCAAACTGAACATTATAAACAATAAAATTAATGTTATAATTAATGATTATCAGTTTTATCAGGACTTCAACTAGTTTCATATTACTTCTAAGTTTTTTGTTACATCCTTCTCGTCTTCCTGCTCGTGGTGCTGCTCAGACTGCACTTCGATGACGGAGGACGCGAGCGTACTGCTGCCCCCTGCCGAGCCCAAGCTGTCGGCCCCGTTCAGTGTCCCCTCGCTGTCCGCTTGCTGCAAACACATCACTGATTTGTAGCCCTGCTTTCGACGCTGCTTGAGTTGTACTACCGTATTTTCCGCACTATTAGCCGCACCTAAAAACCACAAATTTACTCAAAAGCTGACAGTGCGGCTTATAACCCGGTGCGCTTTATATATGGATTAATATTAAGATTCATTTTCATAAAGTTTCGGTCTCGCAACTACGGTAAACAGCCGCCATCTTTTTTCCCGGTAGAACAGGAAGCGCTTCTTCTTCTACGCAAGCAACCGCCAAGGTAAGCACCCGCCCCCATAGAACAGGAAGCGCTTCTTCTTCTACTGTAAGCAACCACCCGCCCGCGTAGAAGAAGAAGAAGAAGCGCGCGGATATTACGTTTCATTTCCTTTGTGTGTTTACATCTGTAAAGACCACAAAATGGCTCCTACTAAGCGACAGGTTTCCGGTTCATGAAAAGACGCAATCTCTCCATCCGCACACGGACTACTATTTCACAGCAACTGCCTAAAGACTTTCAAGAAAAGCTGGCTACTTTCCGTGCATATTGTAAAAACAAGATAGCTGAAAAAAAGATCCGGCCAGAGAACATTATCAACATGGACGAGGTTCCACTGACTTTTGATATTCCTGTGAACCGCACTGTGGATACAACGGGAGCACGTACGGTGAATATTCGCACCACAGGGAATGAGAAGTCATCCTTCACTGTGGTTCTAGCTTGCCATGCTAATGGCCAGAAACTTCCACCCATGGTGATATTCAAAAGGAAGACCTTGCCAAAAGAGACCTTTCCAGCCGGCGTCATCATAAAAGCTAACTCGAAGGGATGGATGGATGAAGAAAAGATGAGCGAGTGGTTAAGGTAAGTTTACGCGAAGAGGCCGGGTGGCTTTTTTCACGCAGCTCCGTCCATGTTGATATACGACTCCATGCGCGCCCACATCACGCTGGTTTTTAATATATTATTAAAGTTTGACTGACCTATCTGACTGTTTTTTTGACATTCCTTTAGCGCAGTTAGATGCGGCTTACAACACCGGGCGGCTTATAGGTGGACAAAGTTTTGAAATATGCCGTTCATTGAAGGTGCGGCTTATAACCCAGGGCGCCTTATGGTGCGGAAAATACGGTACTAATTGCAAAGTACTAGGTTCTTACCTTCAAGGCTGGAAGGAGGCGCCGCAAGATGAGGAAGAGAAACGGGTGGAGAAAGAAGATGGTTAGAAGGCACCACGGCCCTGTGACCTATGATAAAGCTGGGGGCAATGTTGGAGAGGAGAGACCAAACACCTGAGGGATCCTACACTGTAAAAAAAAATCCTATTTTTATGGTTAATTTACTCTAAAATTCTACTGTATTTTTTTAAAAATAGTTTATAAAACTAGAATTGAAGACATTATCTGTAAATAAACAATCCGCCTGTTATTTTAAGTAATATGCCAGTAATGACAAACTATGTATATTTCTATTTTTTTTACAGAAAAATACCAAATTAATTATACATAGCATTTTCTGTTTTCTTAAATTACTTTCAAATTCATGTAAAATTACAGTAATTATCTTTCATTAACTGTGGACCAGCTCTATACTCTCGGCAGGGTCCTTGAGGGTGCATGGGAGTTTGCCCAACCAGTCTACATGTGTTTTGTGGACTTGGAGAAGGCATTCGACCGTGTCCCTCGGGAAGTCCTGTGGGGAGTGCTCAGAGAGTACGGGGTATCGGACTGTCTGATTGTGGCAGTCCGCTCCCTGTATGCTCAGTGCCAGAGCTTGGTCCGCATTGCCGGTAGTAAGTCGGACACGTTTCCAGTGAGGGTTGGACTCCGCCAAGGCTGCCCTTTGTCACCGATTCTGTTCATAACTTTTATGGACAGAATTTCTAGGCGCAGTCAAGGCGTTGAGGGGATCTGGTTTGGTGGCTGCAGGATTAGGTCTCTGCTTTTTGCAGATGATGTGGTCCTGATGGCTTCATCTGGCCAGGATCTTCAGCTCTCACTGGATCGGTTCGCAGCTGAGTGTGAAGCGACTGGGATGAGAATCAGCACCTCCAAGTCCGAGTCCATGGTTCTCGCCCGGAAAAGGGTGGAGTGCCATCTCCGGGTTGGGTAGGAGATCTTGCCCCA
The DNA here is from genome assembly GCF_033978685.3 of Nerophis lumbriciformis. NCBI lineage: Eukaryota > Metazoa > Chordata > Actinopteri > Syngnathiformes > Syngnathidae > Nerophis > Nerophis lumbriciformis. The sequence continues at coordinate 4,716,788 of NC_084564.2, forward strand.
AGTGGAGGAGTTCAAGTACCTCGGAGTCTTGTTCACGAGTGGGGGAAGAGTGGATCGTGAGATCGACAGGCGGATCGGTGCGGCGTCTTCAGTAATGCGGACGCTGTATCGATCCGTTGTGGTGAAGAAGGAGCTGAGCCGGAAGGCAAAGCTCTCAATTTACCGGTCGATCTACGTTCCGATCCTCACCTATGGTCATGAGCTTTGGGTTATGACCGAAAGGACAAGATCACGGGTACAAGCGGCCGAAATGAGTTTCCTCCGCCGGGTGGCGGGGCTCTCCCTTAGAGATAGGGTGAGAAGCTCTGCCATCCGGGAGGAGCTCAAAGTAAAGCCGCTGCTCCTCCACATCGAGAGGAGCCAGATGAGGTGGTTCGGGCATCTGGTCAGGATGCCACCCGAACGCCTCCCTAGGGAGGTGTTTAGGGCACGTCCCACCGGTAGGAGGCCGCGGGGAAGACCCAGGACACGTTGGGAAGACTATGTCTCCCGGCTGGCCTGGGAACGCCTCGGGGTCCCACAAGAGGAGCTGGACGAAGTGGCTGGGGAGAGGGAAGTCTGGGCTTCCCTGCTTAAGCTGCTGCCCCCGCGACCCGACCTCGGATAAGCGGAAGAAGATGGATGGATGGATGGATCTTTCATTAAATATGTAGCTTGTTATATAAAAGTCTATGTCCATACTAACAATCTAACACAGGGGTGTCAAACTCAAATACAGAGTGGGCCAATTTTTATGAGTATTTATTTTCGGTATTCAAAGTCTTTATAACGCTTGCAACACAGCTTTCGACGTTTCCTTTGCTCCTAAATCAGTCTTACACTCTAAAACCATTTGGACCTGAGACACTATGGCTTGTCTTTATTGCCATTCCGTTCCACATCTGAAGCCCAACTGGAGCTTATTAGTTTTACAAACAGAGGCATGAGTCATGCGTGAACGGTGTCTACATAATTGCCGAAGCTAAAACTGCTGCAAGCGCTTGGCTTAATCAACGGATTGATTTAGTGAGAGGAACTTGCTCACCGTGCGGATGAAACGCTGCTTCGATATCCTTCGCTGGCGCTGCAAGACAAACACAGACCTTGGAGAAGCTGTTGGTTTCCTGAAATCTACTATTCTCCTTCAAGTCTACCCGACTGTCTCCTGGTTCGTCTGTACGGCAGATTTCCCTCCAGCAGCAACGGCAGACCCTTCCTGTTCTTTTCAGGCGTATACGTCAGCAGTTCTGGTGGTTCTGCAAGATTGGAACGACGAAACCAGTCCGAAACTGTCCGTTTCTGCCTTTTTGAAAGTTCATTCTGGCTTTGCGATCGGAATCAAAGTGGAAAGAACACAAAGGGAAGTCTGACCTGACTGCCGTCTGCCGCGGTGGTAAGCGTGAATGTCATCCAGTCGTGGGGAAGCTGAAGACTTCTTCAGCTGGTCCTGGTTCAGCTGTGGGGCTACGATGAGGCAATAAAGGGGTGTTAGCGAGTTGCTTTTGTGTTGTAAAAGAACAGTACTTGCTTCTCTGAAGTGTGGACAATTATCTTATCAGTTAGCTACTCTGGGTTAGCTGCTAGCGGTAGCAGGTTAACTACTAACATGAACGGCACACACTTAACTAATATCAACTTAGCTGTACTTTACAGCAGAGGTTCTTGACCTTTTTGACTTCGGGGGCCCAACTTTTCCACTACAGAGGGGCCAGGGCCCACTCAAATATTAATACCGATTAGGAAACTTACTCTTGATTTTAATCGCATCCAATAATTATCTCTAACATACTTACAGTTTAAAAAGATGAACCGTCAGTGTTTCCCACACATTCATTTATTTGTGGCGGCCCGCCACGAAAGAATTACGTCCGCCACAAATGGATTTTTCGGCTTTTGACTCGCTCGACCGCTCATAAAAGCAACGGGACTCTGTCTGTGAATGTACCTTGTAGTTACAACTCCGGTGCAGTAGGTGGCGGTAGCCTACTATGCATTGTAACTCCGCCAATAGCACTTAACTCACCTGGTGGGCCAGAAGAAGAAAAAGAAGAAGAAGAAGAAGAAGAGGGACGGACGGACGGGATCAAAATACGAGGGTAATATATGTTATAGGTAGATAGGTTATAGCTGCATCGCTCGCGGCTCGTCATATATTTAACGTTAATCCGCGATTTCACCGAGCGTTTCACTGACGGTGAGCAGCCTGACGCTGCTTCATTAACACCGCCGCTGTTTGACTCGGGGTCCGGGGCAGACGCACGTAGTAACAGTCACCCGTTTTCATACCGACGAGCTAACGTGTCCAGGTTATAACCCTGTTGTCAATAAACACACGTGGAGACGGTGCTTCAGATACTACATTAATACTCAAGCTAAAATGTCCACTGTCCACTGCAGCATGTGAATGCAATGAAAAGAATAAAATCTGAGCCAACCAGCCGTTAAAATGTTGTCCAGGTTAATGTTTTGGCCATTAAAGGCCCTTCATTTCAATATTTCAACTGTGATCGGGCTTATAACAGGTGGCTGACCTGTTCAGATGGGTGTAACTGCTACTGGTCAAATAATGTGAAATAGCATTTAATTTTACATGTATGCAATGCCATTTAAATGTAATTATAGATAATAATAATAATAATAAATACTGTGTAGTGTTGTAAATAGTCAACGGGAAGGATTTTAGTAAGATATAAGCCATGAGCACTACACAGCCAGAAGAAAACCTAGGCAGGACAAGTAAAAATATTGGGGCAAGTAGATTTGAGAAGTCGGGCAGGTAGAAAAATTAGGGCGGAGGGAACAGGTGAGACTCAGCAAACTCTGAAAAATAAAGCAGGGTCAGATCAGAAATGCATTTTTCTCATGAAAAGGGTCCTAATTTATATTCTTATATGCCTTATAGAGAGGACCACAACAAAACATAGTGCGACCTGTTCAGCAGCAGCAGGAGGAGGAGGAGGAGGAGGTTGACTGACTGTGGCAGGACAACTCTGCCTCTGTTTCACTTTATGTTGCTGGTAAATAATATGGTTGTAGTAGAAGGCTAAAGTTAAATTATTTAGTGTGCACTAATTAAAGGGGCAGAGCTTTAAGAGACATTTTAGCTTTTATATTCTATAAGATATATTTTTTGTAAGAACCACAATTAATAAATATATTTCAGTGAATAACTAATTGTTCAAATCTGTATATAAATATGTACATAAAGGGTTGTAATTATATTCCAACTCCGCGTTCTTCTTGGTCGTCGCCGCTGCCCCCGACACCCCCCCCCCCCCACCCCACCACAAATAGATACCTGCCCTGTGGGAAACACTGAACCTTGTCAAAAGCATGTGTTTATCACAAAGATTATTATCAAGGCTTAGATCAGGCTGATTACCAAAATAGGTACTAATCAAATATGCTGCAAAAGAAGGCACTCATAAAAACTGAAAATGGAATAGGTAATATAGAAACTTATCAGAGCTGTTTATCTATTTCTAGAGAATTTAATTAATCATAAAGCTGGCACCCAATGTTATTAAAAAAGCATTGATTCAAAGACATGCAAAATTGGCCCTAGTGTGTGGATGTGAGTGTGAATGTTGTCTGTCTATCTGTGTTGGCCTTGCGATGAGGTGGCGACTTGTCCAGGGTGTACCCCGCCTTCCGCCCGATTGTAGCTAAGATAGGCTCCAGCGCCCCCCGCGACCCCAAAAGGGAATAAGCGGTAGGAAATGGATGGATGGATGATTTTGAATCCAGAATCATTTTGAATTGAATCGTTACCCCCAAGAATCGAGCCCAATCGTGTGGTGCCGTATAAGTGGTGTGGTCACCACTCCATCCCGCTACCAGTTTGGCCTGGCAAATGTCAAAGATCCCTGATTTAGGTCCAATGGCAATTACTTTATAGGCGCTAAAACTTAATCTTCCTTTTCAAGTTAACAGGGGGGTTCGAACAACGAGGATCAGGTCGGATTAGCGTACAGTGGCGCCTCGAGGCAGCAGCATAATTCTGGCTTTGTAGGAGTGCCAAAAAAGAATAGATTGATAAATACTTTAATGATTCCCTTTGGGAAATTCAGGAACGTCTCGAAACTCACACAGTAAAAGACATTGAAATAGCGAGAATGATAAAACCAGGCTAAGATAAAGGATCTAAAAAAGAAAACATTTTTACGGTCCAGCAGGCACAAGACATTGGCACAACGTTGATTATACATACATGTCCTTTAAAGCTGACTTTGAAAGAACGTTGCAAAATAGTTGTATTTGTAAATTGAGACAACGTGTCAGGCTTGTCACTGACAGTTTGGTTATGTCTGGGTTTTCCTCTGTGTTTGTGTTTTACTCCTGTCAGCACTCTTATTTTGGTTCCATTTCCTGCAGCTCTCACTGAGCGTTGTTTCCCGTCACCTGCTGCTGATTGCGGGCCTGGCCACACCTGGTGTCAATCAGCTGGCTGCTATTTATGCCTGCCTCGCCCTTCAGTCAGTGCCCGAGGATTGTTTGCTGTCTCCAGTTTTCCTGGTATCCTGTCTCCTGTATCCTGTTTTCCCTGCATTTCCTTTTGACATTAAAGTCATGTTCTCCTGCAACATGCCTGCCATCCTCTGCATCTTGGGGTTCGTCACCAGCAGTTCCTGACAGAATCCTTGAGCCAAATACGAACCCCGTGGAGATTTCAATGGCGGAGAGGCTTGACGGGATTTTTCTGCCGAGGGCTGAATTGAGGAGATGTTTTGCCTCGTTTTCGGTCTGTTGGCCACCTTGGGTACGTCTGGAACGCCGCCATCAACCCTGGTGGCCCTGCAGACGGCGCCATCCTCTCCGGTGGGCCTGCAGACGCCACCATCTTCTCCGGTGGGCCTGCAGACGCCGCCATCCTTTCTGGTGTGCCTGCGGGGGCCGCCATCAACCCCAGTGGGCCTGCAGACACCAACGGTGCAGCCGCATGTTGATCCGGCTCCTCCCACGGCAACAGACGAGCCGCCTGTTGATCCGGCTCCTCCCACGGCGACAGACAAACCGCCTGCTGATCCGGCTCCTCCTCCGACGACGACATTGTCTTCAGCGGCTCCTCCCACGGCGTCGCTAGCTTCTCTGTCTCTGCCAGGCCGTCTCACGGCGTCGCCAGCTTCTCAGTCTATGGTGGGCCGTCCCACAGCACCGCCATCCTCTGCACACGGCCCTCTCGTTGGCCACGGATGTGGCGTTTCTATGGGCAACCGCCTCGCCAATTGCGGTGGAGTTCAACTCGCCGCCTCCACCTGACTCGTCCCCGGTGACCATTGCCATTCCTCCCTCCAACCTCCCTTGGTTTTGAACTTTTTGTTAAAACTCAAAACGTCTGTAATCCGCTATCGGAAGGGGGTTATTGTCAGGCTTGTCACTGACAGTTTGGTTATGTTTGGGTTTTCCTCATCCATCCATCCATCTTCTTCCGCTTATCCGAGGTCGGGTCGCGGGGGCAGCAGCCTAAGCAGGGAAGCCCAGACTTCCCTCTCCCCAGCCACTTCGTCCAGCTCCTCCCGGGGGATCCCGAGGCGTTCCCAGGCCAGCCGGGAGACATAGTCTTCCCAACGTGTCCTGGGTCTTCCCCTTGGCCTCCTACCGGTCGGACTTGCCCTAAACACCTCCCGAGGGAGGCGATCGGGTGGCATCCTGACCAGATGCCCGAACCACCTCATCTGGCTCCTCTCGATGTGGAGGAGCAGCGGCTTTACTTTGAGCTCCCCCCGGATGACAGAGCTTCTCACCCTATCTCTAAGGGAGAGCCCTGCCACCCGGCGGAGGAAACTCATTTCGGCCGCTTGTACCCGTGATCTAGTCCTTTCGGTCATAACCCAAAGCTCATGACCATAGGTGAGGATGGGAACGTAGATCGACCGGTAAATTGAGAGCTTTGCCTTCCGGCTCAGCTCCTTCTTCACCACAACGGATCGATACAGCGTCCGCATTACTGAAGATGCCGCACCGATCCGCCTGTCGATCTCACGATCCACTCTTCCCTCACTCGTGAACAAGACTCCGAGGTACTTGAACTCCTCCACTTGGGGCAGGGTCTCCTCTCCAACCCGAAGATGGCATTCCACCCTTTTCCGGGCGAGAACCATGGACTCGGACTTGGAGGTGCTGATTCTCATCCCAGTCGCTTCACACTCGGCTGCGAACCGATCCAGCGAGAGCTGAAGATCCTGGCCAGATGAAGCCATTAGGACCACATCATCTGCAAAAAGCAGAGACCTAATCCTGCAGCCACCAAACCAGATCCCCTCAACGCCTTGACTGCGCCTAGAAATTCTGTCCATAAAAGTTATGAATAGAATCGGTGACAAAGGGCAGCCTTGGCGGAGTCCAACCCTCACTGGAAACGTGTCCGACTTACTACCGGCAATGCGAACCAAGCTCTGACACTGATCATACAGGGAGCGGACCGCCAAAATCAGACAGTCCGATACCCCATACTCTCTGAGCACTCCCCACAGGACTTCCCGAGGGACACGGTCGAATGCCCTCTCTAAGTCCACAAAACACATGTAGACTGGTTGGGCAAACTCCCATGCATAGGTTTTCCTCTGTTTGTTTATTTCCTGCATGTCTTCCCCTCACCGGCTGCTGATTGGTAGTCTGGCCACACCTGGTGTTTATCAGCTGGCTGCCATTTATGCCCGCCTCGCCCTTCAGTCAGGGCTCGAGGATTGTTTGCTGTCCAGAGTTTTCCTGTTATCCTGGTTCCTGTTTTCCCTGCATTTCCTTTTGACATTAAAGTCATGTTTTCCTGCAACACGCCTGCCATCTCTGCATCTTGGGGTTCGTCAGAACCCAACATTGATTAAAGGTTGTCAAAACGCATGTTGTTTCAACGTTATGTTCAAGTTGCTCAACGTCAGGACCTAATTCAACAAGTTCTCAAGTTCTCAAACTTGCGACAGCATGGGGAGGTCTCAATTAAATGTTTTCATTAGCGGGGATCTACTGTGCTGTTTATTTTTTAGTCAAAAGGCAAAGAATAATTGTTGTGGTTGCCTATTGAGAAATGAAGATGCGGTGCTGTGTGTGCTCTTCAATCATACAAACCCCGTTTCCATATGAGTTGGGAAATTGTGTTAGATGTAAATATAAACGGAATACAATGATTTGCAAATCCTTTTCAACCCATATTCAGTTGAATATGCTACAAAGACAACATATTTGATGTTCAAACTGATAAACATTTTTTTTTTTTTGCAAATAATCATTAACTTTAGAATTTGATGGCAGCAACACGTGACAAAGAAGTTGGGAAAGGTGGCAATAAAGACTGATAAAGTTGAGGAATGCTCATCAAACACTTATTTGGAACATCCCACAGGTGTGCAGGCTAATTGGGAACAGGTGGGTGCCATGATTGGGTATAAAAGTAGATTCCATGAAATGCTCAGTCGTTCACAAACAAGGATGGGGCGAGGGTCACCACTTTGTCGACAAATGCGCGAGCAAATTGTTGAACAGTTTAAGAAAAACCTTTCTCAAGCAGCTATTGCAAGGAATTTAGGGATTTCACCATCTACGGTCCGTAATATCATCAAAGGGTTCAGAGAATCTGGAGAAATCACTGCACGTAAGCAGCTAAGCCCGTGACCTTCCATCACTCAGGCTGTACTGCATCAACAAGCCACATCAGTGTGTAAAGGATATCACCACATGGGTTCAGGAACACTTCAGAAACACACTGTCAGTAACTACAGTTGGTCGCTACATCTGTAAGTGCAAGTTAAAACTCTCTTATGCAAGGCGAAAACCGTTTATCAACAACACCCAGAAACGCCGTCGGCTTCGCTGGGCCTGAGCTCATCTAAGATGGACTGATACAAAGTGGAAAAGTGTTCTGTGGTCTGACGAGTCCACACTACAAATTGTTTTTGGAAACTGTGGACGTCGTGTCTTCCGGACCAAAGAGGAAATGAACCATCCGGATTGTTATAGGCGCAAAGTGTAAAAGCCAGCATGTGTGATGGTATGTGGGTGTATTAGTGCCCAAGACATGGGTAACTTACACATCTGTGAAGGCGCCATTAATGCTGAAAGGTACATACAGGTTTTGGAGCAACATATGTTGCCATCCAAGCAACGTTACCATGGACGCCCCTGCTTATTTCAGCAAGACAATGCCAAGCCACGTTGTTACATCAAGAGTGCGGGTACTAGACTGGCCTGCCTGTAGTCCAGATTGAAAATGTGTGGCGCATTATGAAGCCTAAAATAGCACAACGGAGACCCCCGGACTGTTGAACAACTTAAGCTGTACATCAAGCAAGAATGGGAAAGAATTCCACCTAAGAAGCTTAAAAAATGTGTCTCCTCAGTCCTTAAAGGTTTACTGAGTGTTGTTAAAAGGAAAGGCCATGTAACACAGTGGTGAACATGCCCTTTCCCAACTACTTTGGCACGTGTTGCAGCCATGAAATTCTAAGTTAATTATGAGTTTGAACATCAAATATGTTGTCTTTGTAGTGCATTCAACTGAATATGGGTTGAAAAGGATTTGCAAATCATTGTATTCCGTTTATATTTACATCCAACACAATTTCCCAACTCATATGGAAACGGGGTTTGTAATAGGGTCATGTCAAGTGGTGTTTGGAATGACTGAAAAGGTATCACAACAAAGTTTGTGTGTTTGTCACTCACACTGGTAGAAGTTGTCTCCCAGGACCTGTCTGGCCTGAAGAACACAAATCAGAATTGGGGGTTAAATCACCAAAAATGAATCCCGGGCGCGGCCACCGCTGCTGCCCACTGCTCCCCTCACCTCTCAGGGGGGGTGATCAAGGGTGATGGGTCAAATGCAGAGAATAATTTCGCCACACCTAGTGTGTGTGTGTGACAATCATTAGTACTTTGATTTAATATTAATTAAATTAATTAAATTAATTAAATTAATTAAATTAAATTAAATTAATTAATTAAATTAATTTAAATTAATTAATATTAATTAGTGTGTGTGTGTGTGAGACAATCATTAGTACTTTAATTTAAAATTAATTAAATTAATTAATATTAATTAGTGTGTGTGTGACACAATCATTAGTACTTTAATTTAAAATTAATTAAATTAATTAAATTAATTAAATTAATTAAATTAATTAAATTAAATTAAATTAATTAATTAAATTAATTTAAATTAATTAATATTAATTAGTGTGTGTGTGTGTGACAATCATTAGTACTTTAATTTAATATTAATGAAGCAGAAACAACATGGCATTGTTTCAAAAAGGGCCACATACACAAAACTCTGAAAATACCCCCCACCACCTCACCCTAAACCAGTTCTTCTCAAATTCAATTCAAATTGATTGACTTTATTTGATTTTATTTTTCAGTATAAAATTGTTCAAGTCGCTCCAAATTGGTTTTTTTTAATAGTTTAAATAAGAATATCTTTATTTTATTTTATTTTTTAAAACCCAGCATCACACCACTCCATACACACACACACATTTATGTTTACATGCACTAAAAAGTCATTATTGCATGGAATTTTGTTAAAAAAAAAAGCTTTTTGAAAGACAACCTTAATTAGGTTTTTTTCTACCTTTTAAAGATGGGTTTGACCTATTTAGAACAAATCTAAGTAAACCCCCCTAAATAATATGGTATTGTTTTGGAATAAATATATATATATATTTTTTTACAAAGAATCTCACAATATGAATGGAAATAACCTGACATTATTCACTTAAATATGAATATACCGTATTTTTCGGAGTATAAGTTGCACCGGAGTATACAGGTAAAAGCCAGTAAATTAGAATATTTTGAAAAACTTGATTTATTTCAGTAATTGCATTCAAAAGGTGTAACTTGTACATTATATTTATTCATTGCACACAGACTGATGCATTCAAATGTTTATTTCATTTAATTTTGATGATTTGAAGTGGCAACAAATGAAAATCCAAAATTCCGTGTGTCACAAAATTAGAATATTACTTAAGGCTAATACAAAAAAGGGATTTTTAGAAATGTTGGCCAACTGAAAAGTATGAAAATGAAAAATATGAGCATGTACAATACTCAATACTTGGTTGGAGCTCCTTTTGCCTCAATTACTGCGTTAATGCGGCGTGGCATGGAGTCCATGAGTTTCTGGCACTGCTCAGGTGTTATGAGAGCCCAGGTTGCTCTGATAGTGGCCTTCAACTCTTCTGCGTTTTTGGGTCTGGCATTCTGCATCTTCCTTTTCACAATACCCCACAGATTTTCTATGGGGCTAAGGTCAGGGGAGTTGGCGGGCCAATTTAGAACAGAAATACCATGGTCCGTAAACCAGGCACGGGTAGATTTTGCGCTGTGTGCAGGCGCCAAGTCCTGTTGGAACTTGAAATCTCCATCTCCATAGAGCAGGTCAGCAGCAGGAAGCATGAAGTGCTCTAAAACTTGCTGGTAGACGGCTGCGTTGACCCTGGATCTCAGGAAACAGAGTGGACCGACACCAGCAGATGACATGGCACCCCAAACCATCACCAAACCATGCAAATTTTGCATTTCCTTTGGAAATCGAGGTCCCAGAGTCTGGAGGAAGACAGGAGAGGCACAGGATCCACGTTGCCTGAAGTCTAGTGTAAAGTTTCCACCATCAGTGATGGTTTGGGGTGCCATGTCATCTGCTGGTGTCGGTCCACTCTGTTTCCTGAGATCCAGGGTCAACGCAGCCGTCTACCAGCAAGTTTTAGAGCACTTCATGCTTCCTGCTGCTGACCTGCTCTATGGAGATGGAGATTTCAAGTTCCAACAGGACTTGGCGCCTGCACACAGCGCAAAATCTACCCGTGCCTGGTTTACGGACCATGGTATTTCTGTTCTAAATTGGCCCGCCAACTCCCCTGACCTTAGCCCCATAGAAAATCTGTGGGGTATTGTGAAAAGGAAGATGCAGAATGCCAGACCCAAAAACGCAGAAGAGTTGAAGGCCACTATCAGAGCAACCTGGGCTCTCATAACACCTGAGCAGTGCCAGAAACTCATCGACTCCATGCCACGCCGCATTAACGCAGTAATTGAGGCAAACGGAGCTCCAACCAAGTATTGAGTATTGTACATGCTCATATTTTTCATTTTCATACTTTTCAGTTGGCCAACATTTCTAAAAATCCATTTTTTGTATTAGCCTTAAGTAATATTCTAATTTTGTGACACACGGAATTTTGGATTTTCATTTGTTGCCACTTCAAATCATCAAAATTAAATGAAATAAACATTTGAATGCATCAGTCTGTGTGCAATGAATAAATATAATGTACAAGTTACACCTTTTGAATGCAATTACTGAAATAAATCAAGTTTTTCAAAATATTCTAATTTACTGGCTTTTACCTGTAAGTCGCACCTGCCGAAAATGCATAATAAAAAAGGAAAAAAACATATATAAGTCGCACTGGAGCCCGGCCAAACTATGAAAAAAACTGCGACTTATAGTCCGAAAAATACGGTACATCTCTAACGTTTTCCTTTGACTTAAGAGTGTAAAGTAGACATGAGCTGATTTGCATACTATAGGAATCCTAATAACACATCTTTGTTATCACCATTATTATATTATTATTGGTGCATCTCCTTACTGTTAGGTCTTTCCCTGTCTAACTTTAATGGAGGGTCCTTGAACACACCACAGTCATGTGCAATAAGATGCAAAAGGGAAGCATAACTTCCTCAAAAAGATTTATGATATTTTCTTCTCTGCCCTCATCCTTGTTCTAAAATGCTATTATAGTATTCATTTTATATTAACATTCATGCGACTTGTCCAGGGTGTACCCCGCCTTCCGCCCGAATGCAGCTGAGATAGGCTCCAGCACCCCCCCGCGTGACCCCAAAAGGGACAAGCGGTAGTAAAATGGATGGATGGACTTCTTTTTTTAAATTAATTACACATTTAATTGGTACAGGAAACCTATTTTGAAAAGCTGAGGGGCCACCCTCTGCTGGGGAGCCTGGTACTATAATATCTCTACTGGTACTATAATATCTCTACTGGTACTATAATATCTCTACTGGTACTATAATATCTCTACTGGTACTATAATATCTCTACTGGTACTATAATATCTCTACTGGTACTATAATATCTCTACTGGTACTATAACATCTCTACGCTGGTCTCAAAGTCAACACACAGTAATGTGTGATGCACACCAGCAGGGGGCAGCAACAGTAATGTGTGATGCACACCAGCAGGGGGCAGCAAAGGCCAACAGAAACTACTACTACTGCTGCTAGTTAGTACTACATATCTTATTGTCTTGTACTACATGTCTTATTATCTTGTACTACATATCTTATTATCTTGTACTACATATCTTATTGTCTTGTACTACATATCTTATTATCTTGTACTACATATCTTATTATCTTGTATTACATATCTTATTATCTTGTACTACATATCTTATTGTCTTGTACTACATATCTTATTGTCTTGTACTACATATCTTATTCAATTGTACTACATATCTTATTATCTTGTACTACATATCTTATTATCTTGTACTACATATCTTATTGTCTTGTACTACATATCTTATTATCTTGCACTACATATCTTATTATCTTGTACTACATATCTTATTATCTTGTACTACATATCTTATTATCTTGTACTACATATCTTATTATCTTGTACTACATATCTTATTGTCTTGTACTACATATCTTATTCAATTGTACTACATATCTTATTATCTTGTACTACATATCTTATTATCTTGTACTACATATCTTATTGTCTTGTACTACATATCTTATTATCTTGTACTACATGACTTTTTACCTGGTACTACATATCTTATGACATATCTACATGTCTTGTTACTTTGTACTACATATCTTATTACTTTGTATTACATGTCTTATTACTTTGTACTACATATATTGTTACCTTGTACTAAATATCTTGTTACTTTGTACTACATATCTTGTTACTTTGTACTACATATCATGTTACCTTGTACTACGTATCTTATTACTTTGTACTACATATCTTATTTTGTACTACATATATTGTTACCTTGCACTACATATCTTGTTACTTTGTACTATATGTCTTGTTACTTTGTACTACATATCTTGTACTACATATCATGTTACCTTGTTTTACATATCTTGTTACTTTGTACTACATGTCTTCTTACTTTGTACTACATATCTTTTTAACTTGTACTAAAAAATCTTATTAAATTGTACTACATATCTTATTACTTTGTGCTCCATATTTTGTTACCTTGTACTACATGACTTGTTACTTTGTACTACATACCTTGTTACTTTGTACTACATATCTTGTTACTTTGTACTACATATCTTGCTACCTTGTACTACATGACTTGTTACTTTGTACTACATGTCTTGTTACTTTGTACTACATGTCTTGTTACCTTGTACTACATGACTTGTTACTTTGTAGTACATGTCTTGTTACTTTGTACTACAAGTTTTGTTACTTTGTACTACATGTCTTGTTACTTTGTACTACATATCTTGTTACTTTGTACTACATATCATGTTACCTTGTTTTACATATCTTGTTACTTTGTACTACATGTCTTCTTACTTTGTACTTCATGTCTTGTTACTTTGTACTACATATCTTGTTACTTTGTACTACATGTTTTGTTACTTTATACTACATGTCTTGTTACATTTACAACATATCTTGTTACTTTGTACTACATGTCTTATTACTTTGTACTATATAACTTGTTACATTGTACTACAAATCTTGTTACTTTGTACTACATGTCTTGTTACTTTGTACTATATGTTTTGTTACTTTGTACTACATATCTTGTCACTTTGTACTACATGTCTTGTTACTTTGTACTACATGTCTTGTTACTTTGTACTACATATCTTGTTACTTTGTACTACATGTCTTGTTACTTTGTACTACATGTCTTGTTACTTTGTACTACATATCATGTTATTTTGTACTACATATCTTGTTACTTTGTACTACACGTTTTGTTACTTTATACTACATGTCTTGTTACATTGTACTACGTATCTTGTTACTTTGTACTACATGTCTTGTTACATTTACAACATATCTTGTTACTTTGTACTACATGTCTTATTGCTTTGTACTACATATCTTGTTACTTTGTACTACATATCGTGTTACTTTGTACTACATATCTTATCACTTTGTACTACATATCTTTTTAACTTGTACGAAAAAATGTTATTAAATTGTACTACATATCTTATTACTTTGTGCTCCATATCTTGTTACCTTGTACTACATGACTTGTTACATTGTACTACAAATCTTGTTACTTTGAACTACATATCTTGTTACTTTGTACTACATGTCTTGTTACTTTGTACTACATGTCTTGTTACTTTGTACTACATGTCTTGTTACTTTGTACTACATATCTTGTTACTTTGTACTACATGTCTTGTTACTTTGTACTACATGTCTTGTTACTTTGTACTAAATGTCTTGTTACTTTGTACTACATCCTTGTTACTTTGTACTATATGTCTTACTACTTTGTACTACATGTCTTCTTACTTTGTACTACATGTCTTGTTACATTGTACTACAAATCTTGTTACTTTGTACTACATGTCTTGTTACTTTGTACAACACGTCTTGTTACTTTGTACTACATATGTTACCTTGTACTACATGTCTTGTTACCTTGTACTACATGTGTTGTTACCTTGTGTGGTAGCAAAGCGGGATGGTTTTCGACGATGAGTTTCTTGAGGTAGTGCACCCACAGCCTCTTCTCCTCCATGTTTTTAGTCTGCCAGCAAAGAGCACAAGTGTTGAGAGAACCTTTCTTCTCTCCACTAACACCAGGAGGAACCTCCCAGAAGTCACCTGGACCACGTGCTGCTGTTTGGGGATCATCAGGTCGGACACTCGGAAACACAGCGGCTCCTTCAGCGCGTGGACGAGGATCAGGTTGCAACACTGCGGCACAGGAAGACGACACATGTGGGCATGTCGGTCGGGTGGAGGGAGGGGGGGGGGGGCGAGGCGTCTGGGACTTACGAAGATGTGCGTGCTGTACACAAACTGATCGGCGCGCTTTTTGGCGATCAGCAGCATCTTGTCGAACAGGAAGAACGCTCGCTCCTTCTTCACCCGCTGCACCTTGAAGGAACCTTCCAGGACCAGCTCGCCAAAGCCGCTCAGGTCCGGACCGTTCCAGTTCACCAGGAGGGACTCGATTTCCTGTGCGGCGAAAGGTCAACCAGGCTGGAGGTGAAGGGTGGCGACTGAAGTTGGAACTTCATGCTTGCTGGTAACCAGCTGCATGACGACCTCTGACCTCACACAAGCAGCAACCAGAAGATGAAGACGTTTGACTCCGGCTGTGTCGCACCTCCAAACTCACACTTGGTACTAAACAGCCTGGGAAAACTATAAAATAGCGTGTACTAGGGTTGTGCGGTATAACGGTACTAGCAGAGGTGGGTAGAGTAGCCAGAAATTGTACTCAAGTAAGAGTACTGTTACTTTAGAGATTTATTACTCAAGTAAAAGTAAGGAGTAGTCACCCAAATATTTACTTGAGTAAAAGTAACAAGTATGTTGTGAAAAAACTACTCAAGTACTGAGTAACTGATGAGTAACATACACACTCATATCATATATATATATATATATACACACACACCCACACACACACACACACACACACACACACACACATATATATATATATATATACACATATATATATATATACATACATTGATATATACAGTATATAATTTATATTTATTTATTTTGCCGTTTTTGTTTACCGTATTTTCCGCACTATAAGGCGCACCTAAAAACCACAAATTTTCTCAAAAGCTGACAGTGCGCCTTATAACCCGGTGCGCTTTATATATGGATTAATATTAAGATTCATTTTCATAAAGTTTCGGTCTCGCAACTACGGTAAACAGCCGCCATCTTTTTTCCCCGTAGAACAGGAAGCGCTTCTTCTTCTACGGTAAGCAACCGCCAAGGTAAGCACCCGCCCCCATAGAACAGGAAGCGCTTCTTCTTCTACTGTAAGCAACCACCCGCCCGCGTAGAAGAAGAAAAAGCGCGCGGATATCACCGTACGTTTCATTTCCTTTGTGTGTTTACATCTGTAAAGACCACAAAATGGCTCCTACTAAGCGTCAGGGATCCGGTTCATGAAAAGACGCAATCTCTCCATCCGCACACGGACTACTATTTCACAGCAACTGATATTCCTGTGAACTGCACTGTGGATACAACGGGAGCACGTACGGTGACTATTCGCACCACAGGGAATGAGTAGTCATCCTTCACTGTGGTTCTAGCTTGCCATGCTAATGGCCAGAAACTTCCACCCATGGTGATATTCAAAAGGAAGACCTTGCCAAAAGAGACCTTTCCAGCCGGCGTCATCATAAAAGCTAACTCGAAGGGATGGATGAAGAAAAGATGAGCGAGTGGTTAAGGTAAGTTTAAGTTTACGCGAAGAGGCCGGGTGGCTTTTTTCACGCAGCTTCGTCCATGTTGATATACGACTCCATGCGCGCCCACATCACGCTGGTTTTTAATATATTATTAAAGTTTGACTGACCTATTTGACTGTTTTTTTGACATTCCTTTAGCGCAGTTAGATGCGGCTTACAACACGGGGCGGCTTATAGGTGGACAAAGTTTTGAAATATGCCGTTCATTGAAGGCGCGGCTTATAACCCAGGGCGCCTTATGGTGCGGAAAATACGGTACATGTTAAAGATGTTTTAATGAATATACATGCATGTTTAACACATATAGATTCCTTTCTTTCATGAAGACAAGAATATAAGTTGGTGTATTACCTGATTCTGATGACTTGCATTGATTGTAATCAGACAGTAGTGATGATAACGTCCACGTTTTCAAATGGAGGAGAAAAAAAGTTCCTCCTTTCTGTCTAATACCACGTGAAAGTGGTTGGTTTTTGGCTTCTTATTTGTCCAGCTTCCATATTCGTTTTTATACACTTTACAAGAAATACATTGGCGGCAAACTCCATAGCTTGCTAGCTTGCTAGCATGTTTGCGCTGGCTTTCGGAGACTCTTATTTTGAAAGCGCAGGCGCGATGGAGCGGCACTTTTATTGTGAAGACAGGAACTGTGCAGTCAGTCTTTAGGCTTTTGACGGGGTGTACGGTTGAAATAAAAAAGGGTCTTTTTTTCCTTCACACTTTTGATTGATTGATTGGAACTTTTATTAGTAGATTGCACAGTACAGTACATATTCCGTACGATTGACCACTAAATGGTAACACCCGAATACGTTTTTCAACTTGTTTAAGTCAGGTCATGTGACCACCTGGCTCTGTTTGATTGGTCCAACGTCACCAGTGACTGCATCTGATTGGTGGAACGAAGTGAAACGTCACCAGTAAGGCAGGCACTTTGAAGGTCTGTCTGACAGACCAAAACAAACAAAGCGTGCATTAACAGATCGATACAAATTAGTAGCGAGTAGCGAGCTGAATGTAGATAAAAGTAGCGGAGTAAAAGTAGCGTTTCTTCTCTATAAATATACTCAAGTAAAAGTAAAAGTACGTTGCATTAAAACTACTCTTAAAAGTACAATTTATCCTAAAAGTTACTCAAGTAGATGTAACGGAGTAAATGTAGCGCATTACTACCCACCTCTGGGTACTAATGAGTTAAAAACTGTACTATACCGCTTCTGAAAAATACCGGTTCTCTTATTTTTTCCCGGACATGAAGGCACGCTGTCGTCACGTCGTGACATCGCTGGTAAGAAGTTAGACGACGCACACGCACGTAGTACTTACAGGCAGAAACAGCATGTAGACAACTGAGGGAGAATGGATGCATTTTGGCTTAGAAACCAATGATAATGATGTACTCCAGATGTGCTTTTAAAGGGGAACTGCACTTTTTTTTAAGCCTATTGTTTACAATCCTTGTGCGAGACAAGAAGACAAAAGTTATATTTTTTTTCGCTTTCTAACATATAAAAATCGGTTCGTTCTCGGTGGCTAGCGATTCTACCTCTAAATCACTTCCAAAATGCATTCAAAAACTGTGAACAATACTGAATTTTATTAATTTTTCCATAACTTGTATAATAACTAGAGATGTCCGATAATATCGGCCGATAAATGCTTTAAAATGTAATATCGGAAATTATCGGTATCGGTTTTGTTATTATCGGTATAATTTTTTAAATTTTTTTATTTATTAAATCAACATAAAAAACGCAAGATACACTTACAATTAGTGCACCAACCCAAAAAGCCTCCCTCCCCCATTTACACTCATTCACACAAAAGGGTTGTTTCTTTCTGTTATTAATATTGTGGTTCCTACATTATTTATCAATATATTTTTATACTGTTTTACTTTCTTTTTTATTCAAGAAAATGTTTTTTAATTTATTTATCTTATTTTATTTATTTATTTATTTTTTAAAGGACTTTATCTTCACCATACCTGGTTGTCTAAATTAGGCATAATAATGTGTTAATTCCACGACTGTATATATCAGTATCGGTTGATATTGGTATCGGTAATTAAAGAGTTGGACAATATCGGAATATCGTATACCGGCAAAAAGCCATTATCGGACATCCCTAATAATAACCAGTGTTGGGACTAACGCGTTACAAAGTAACGCCGTTATTTTCGGCGGTAACTAGGAATGTTATTTTTTATATTCAATAACTCAGTTACTGTTACTACGTGATGCGTTACTGCGTTATTTTACGTTATTTTTTATGTAGTATCGGTTAGAAACATAAAATCTGAGTGTGTTTTATTGCAGCGCTGCAGTGTCGTCCTTCTGATTCTTCTTGCATACCTGCCAACTTTTGAAATCAGAAAAACCTAGTAGCCAGGGTCCAGGGGCCGCAGGCCCCGGTAGGTCCAGGACAAAGTCCTGGTGGGGGGCTCAGGCTTCGCCCCCCCGACGCAAAATGATTATTAGCATTCAGACAGGTTAAAATGTTGCTAAAACCATCACTTTTCTATCAGTCACAGTGACGTTTCAAAACAAAAATATTACAGCAAAAATCATATGGGTTGATTGACATGTTTATTCTGTAAGCTAACTTCAATAGTTTGAAATTATTTTGACAGTTAATGCCAGTTATCCTGTCAACCTTTCACAAGACTTCAATTTGTTAATTGAAAGTATAAACAGTATAAACACTTTTTACAGTAAACAAATGGTAAAACAGTACTAAACAATTCCATTAAAAAAAAAATTGGTGTCATTATTAACTTTCTGTCCAAGCTTGTATAATCTACTGCCTTGTTCAATTGTAAAAAATATTCTGTGCCTAAAATTCACATTTCTATCACAATTATCATACTGTAAACATGGTAAGCTAACTTCATTAAAATTAATAGTCCTGTCAATAGCATGGAATTACAATTCAAATGTAGTTTTTTTGTAAGCCTTTCAAAAGAATTCAAAATATGAAAAATTAATGAAAATTAATTGAAGCCATCAGACACTTGAAAAGTGGCACATCACATCTCTAATGTAATCATTTTAACTTTTCAACAGAAATAGCACTGCAAAAATATTAAGGACATACTTCTGTATTTTGGTAGTTATGCTGTCAACATTTAACAAGATTTCTTCAACTTGGACTTGAAAGCATAAATAGTATAAACACTTTTAACAGTATAACAGTACTAAACAATTCCAATAGATAACATTGGTGTCATTACCTTTTTGTTTGCTCAATTATTGCCTCCGTAAATAAAACTTCGGCATTTATCACATCCAAAGAATCTGTTTGGGCGACGAAAAACGTTGAACGTTTTCCACTTGTATCGCTAGCAACGGCATTAGACTTGTGTTTTTTTGTCCCAACGTGGTCTTTTACATCGCTAATTCCTCCGTGTCCGATCGAAAAATCTTGTCTGCACAAGGTGCAATTCGCGTAGTTTTCACCCTTTTTGGAACGGATAATTATTCCCGGATAGGCTTTTGAATATTCTTCACGGAATGACTGCAGTTTTCTTTTCGGTTTAAGACTCGTTTGCCATTTTTCTCCGGCTGATTCCATGATCGTTCGCTCGTTTGGAAACAATGGCAACTGGTGCCTCGTGCTTGGCAGCGGTGCTATAAATAGCCTCGCGCATGGCATTCGGAATGGCTCGATAGGAAGTTACGGGAAGCAGTGTCGATTGTCATTGTTGTTACGCGATTTCGTGAATAAAACTTAAAAAAAAAATTTTTTTTTTTAATTAATGAAAAACCGTATTTTTTATTACTGCAACTGTAACCCGGAATAGGTTGATGAAAACCGTACTAATTACGGGAAAACCGGAGTAGTTGGCAGGTATGTGTAGACAACTGAGGGAGAATGGATGCATTTTGGCTTAGAAACCAACGATAATGATGTACTCCAGATGTGCTTTTAAAGGGGAACTGCACTTTTTTCAGCCTATTGTTTACAATCCTTGTGCGAGACAAGAAGACAAAAGTTATATATTTTTTCCCGCTTTCTAACATATAAAAATCGGTTCGTTCTGGCAATGCAGCTAATAGGAATCAATTCTACCTCTAAATCACTTCCAAAATGCATTCAAAAACTGTGAACAATACTGAATTTTATTAATTTTTCCGTAACTTGTATAATAACTAGAGATGTCCGATAATATCGGCCGATAAATGCTTTAAAATGTAATATCGGAAATTATCGGTATCGTTTTTTTTTGTTGTTTTTTTTTTAAATTAAATCAACAGTTTTGTAATATGTAATTAATTAAGTCAGTCATTATTAACACACTGAGATGAAGAATATCTTATTTTCAATAAGGTTGAAAGTAGAGATGTCCGATAATATCAGCCTGCCGATATTATCGGCCGATAAATGCTTTAAAATGTAATATCAGAAATTATCGGTATCGTTTTTTTTTTTTTTTTTTTTTTTAATTAAATCAACAGTTTTGTAATATGTAATTAATTAAGTCAGTCATTATTAACACACTGAGATGAAGAATATCTTATTTTCAATAAGGTTGAAAGTAGAGATGTCCGATATTATCGCCCGATAAATGCTTTAAAATGTAATATCGGAAATTATCGGTATCGTTGTTTTTTTTGTTTTGTTTTTTTTTAAATTAAATCAACAGTTTTGTAATATGTAATTAATTAAGTCAGTCATTATTAACACACTGAGATGAAGAATATCTTATTTTCAATAAGGTTGAAAGTAGAGATGTCCGATAATATCAGCCTGCCGATATTATCGGCCGATAAATGCTTTAAAATGTAATATCGGAAATTATCGGTATCGTTTTTTTTTTTTTTAAATTAAATCAACAGTTTTGTAATATGTAATTAATTAAGTCAGTCATTATTAACACACTGAGATGAAGACTATCTTATTTTCAATAAGGTTGAAAGTAGAGATGTCCGATAATATCAGCCTGCCGATATTATCGGCCGATAAATGCTTTAAAATGTAATATCGGAAATTATCGGTATCGTTTTTTTTTTTTTAAATTAAATCAACAGTTTTGTAATATGTAATTAATTAAGTCAGTCATTATTAACATACTGAGATGAAGAATATCTTATTTTCAATAAGGTTGAAAGTAGAGATGTCCGATAATATCAGCCTGCCGATATTATCGGCCGATAAATGCTTTAAAATGTAATATCGGAAATTATCGGTATCGTTTTTTTTTTTTTAATTAAATCAACAGTTTTGTAATATGTAATTAATTAAGTCAGTCATTATTAACATACTGAGATGAAGAATATCTTATTTTCAATAAGGTTGAAAGTAGAGATGTCCGATAATATCAGCCTGCCGATATTATCGGCCGATAAATGCTTTAAAATGTAATATCGGAAATTATCGGTATCGTTTTTTTTAATTTTTTATTAAATCAACAGTTTTGTAATATGTAATTAATTAAGTCAGTCATTATTAACATACTGAGATGAAGAATATCTTATTTTCAATAAGGTTGAAAGTAGAGATGTCCGATAATATCAGCCTGCCGATATTATCGGCCGATAAATGCTTTAAAATGTAATATCGGAAATTATCGGTATCGTTTTTTGTTTTTTTAATTAAATCAACAGTTTTGTAATATGTAATTAATTAAGTCAGTCATTATTAACATACTGAGATGAAGAATATCTTATTTTCAATAAGGTTGAAAGTAGAGATGTCCGATAATATCAGCCTGCCGATATTATCGGCCGATAAATGCTTTAAAATGTAATATCGGAAATGATCGGTATCGTTTTTTTTTTTTTTAATTAAATCAACAGTTTTGTAATATGTAATTAATTAAGTCAGTCATTATTAACACACTGAGATGAAGAATATCTTATTTTCAATAAGGTTGAAAGTAGAGATGTCCGATAATATCAGCCTGCCGATATTATCGGCCGATAAATGCTTTAAAATGTAATATCGGAAATTATCGGTATCGTTTTTTTTATTTTTTATTAAATCAACAGTTTTGTAATATGTAATTAATTAAGTCAGTCATTATTAACATACTGAGATGAAGAATATCTTATTTTCAATAAGGTTGAAAGTAGAGATGTCCGATAATATCAGCCTGCCGATATTATCGGCCGATAAATGCTTTAAAATGTAATATCGGAAATGATCGGTATCGTTTTTTTTTTTTTTAATTAAATCAACAGTTTTGTAATATGTAATTAATTAAGTCAGTCATTATTAACACACTGAGATGAAGAATATCTTATTTTCAATAAGGTTGAAAGTAGAGATGTCCGATAATATCAGCCTGCCGATATTATCGGCCGATAAATGCTTTAAAATGTAATATCGGAAATTATCGGTATCGTTTTTTGTTTTTTTAATTAAATCAACAGTTTTGTAATATGTAATTAATTAAGTCAGTCATTATTAACATACTGAGATGAAGAATATCTTATTTTCAATAAGGTTGAAAGTAGAGATGTCCGATAATATCAGCCTGCCGATATTATCGGCCGATAAATGCTTTAAAATGTAATATCGGAAATTATCGGTATCGTTTTTTGTTTTTTTAATTAAATCAACAGTTTTGTAATATGTAATTAATTAAGTCAGTCATTATTAACACACTGAGATGAAGAATATCTTATTTTCAATAAGGTTGAAAGTAGAGATGTCCGATAATATCAGCCTGCCGATATTATCGGCCGATAAATGCTTTAAAATGTAATATCGGAAATGATCGGTATCGTTTTTTTTTTTTTTAATTAAATCAACAGTTTTGTAATATGTAATTAATTAAGTCAGTCATTATTAACACACTGAGATGAAGAATATCTTATTTTCAATAAGGTTGAAAGTAGAGATGTCCGATAATATCAGCCTGCCGATATTATCGGCCGATAAATGCTTTAAAATGTAATATCGGAAATTATCGGTATCGTTTTTTTTATTTTTTATTAAATCAACAGTTTTGTAATATGTAATTAATTAAGTCAGTCATTATTAACATACTGAGATGAAGACTATCTTATTTTCAATAAGGTTGAAAGTAGAGATGTCCGATAATATCAGCCTGCCGATATTATCGGCCGATAAATGCTTTAAAATGTAATATCGGAAATTATCGGTATCGTTTTTTGTTTTTTTAATTAAATCAACAGTTTTGTAATATGTAATTAATTAAGTCAGTCATTATTAACATACTGAGATGAAGAATATCTTATTTTCAATAAGGTTGAAAGTAGAGATGTCCGATAATATCAGCCTGCCGATATTATCGGCCGATAAATGCTTTAAAATGTAATATCGGAAATGATCGGTATCGTTTTTTTTTTTTTTAATTAAATCAACAGTTTTGTAATATGTAATTAATTAAGTCAGTCATTATTAACACACTGAGATGAAGAATATCTTATTTTCAATAAGGTTGAAAGTAGAGATGTCCGATAATATCAGCCTGCCGATATTATCGGCCGATAAATGCTTTAAAATGTAATATCGGAAATTATCGGTATCGTTTTTTTTATTTTTTATTAAATCAACAGTTTTGTAATATGTAATTAATTAAGTCAGTCATTATTAACATACTGAGATGAAGAATATCTTATTTTCAATAAGGTTGAAAGTAGAGATGTCCGATAATATCAGCCTGCCGATATTATCGGCCGATAAATGCTTTAAAATGTAATATCGGAAATTATCGGTATCGTTTTTTTTAATTAAATCAACATAAAAAACACAAGATACACTTACAATTAGTGCAAATTAACCCAAAAAACCTCCCCCCCCCATTTACACTCATTCACACAAAAGGGTTGTTTCTTTCTGTTATTAATATTGTGGTTCCTACATTATATATCAATATATATCAATACAGTCTGCAAGGGATACAGTCCGTAAGCACACATGATTGTGCGTGCTGCTGCTCCACTAATAGTACTAACCTTTAACACTTCATTTTACTCATTTTCATTAATTACTAGTTTCTATGTAAATGTTTTTATATTGTTTTATTTTCTTTTTTATTCAAGAATTTTTTTTAAATTTATTTATCTTATTTTATTTTATTAATATTTAAAAAAAGGACCTTATCTTCACCATACCTGGTTGTCCAAATTAGGCATAATAATGTGTTAATTCCACGACTGTATGTATCGGTATCGGTTGATATCAATATCGGTATCGGTAATTAAAGAGTTGGACAATATCGGAATATCGGATACGGGCAAAAAGCCATTATCGGACATCCCTAATAATAACCAGTGTTGGGACTAACGCGTTACAAAGTAACGCCGTTATTTTCGGCGGTAACTAGTAGGGATGTCCCGATCCAGGTTTTTGCACTTCCGATCCGATACCGATAATAGTTTTGCACTTCCGATCCGATACCGATACTGACCGATACTGGCCTGTCCGAGCATGTATTAAAGTTTAAAGTTATTTAGCCAACTTAGTTGTCAGAATCATGTTGAAAAGGGTTTTAGTACTCTTGATAACAACTAGCCAGCTGAATTAGGGGAGTTTGAATAATACACAATGGTTGGTAACAAGAAACTGACCTGTTTATTCAAGGATAAACACAAAATAGACAAAATTATACATGACAAACAGAAATGGCATCATTGAACTAGGGCTGGGCGATATGGCCTTTTTTTAATATTGCGATATTTTAAGGCCATATTGCGATACACGATATATATCTCGATATTTTGCCTTAGCCTTGAATGAACACTTGATGCATATAATCACAGCAGTATGATGATTCTATGTGTTTTGATTGATTGATTGAGACTTTTATTAGTAGGTTGCACAGTGAAGTACATATTCCGTACAATTGACCACTAAATGGTAACACCCCAATAAGTTTTTACACTTGTTTAAGTCGAGGTCCACTTAAATTGATTCATGATACAGATATATACTATCAGATATATACTATCATCATAATACAGTCATCACACAAGATAATCACATTGAATTATTTACATTATTTATAATCCAGGGTGTGGAGGGTAAGTGTCAAAAAGACAACTAAAAGAGTTTGATATGAGAATAAATCTAAAGTTAAAATATAGGGTAGAAATGCACCCATTTGCAGGAAATGTAGTCTTGATTTTCAACATTTTCTTTCAAGGCTTGCATGTCTACATTAAAACATTCTTCTTCATACTGCATTAATATATGCTACTTTTAAACTTTCATGCAGAGAAGGAAATCACAACTAAAAAAATCACTAATTTTTTCATACGGTGTTGATGTGGAAATTTTTGCCTCGGCATTTTGAAGGTGTGGGCGTGTGGCACCGAACGGAGATAAGCGTCTCGACAGACGTCACAATATTTGAACAATGATGACGAAAACTGTTTTCTCTGTCGTGTCCGTGTGTCGAAAATTGTTATGCGCTTATTTTTTTATTTGATTTTGTGCGTGGCATAGATTTGCTATGCGCAGAGGACGCTTAAACAGTGCGCAATTGCACAGGCGCGCACCTTAGAGGGAACGTTGGTCACACGGCTGCGCTAGCATCACAGCTAACGTTAGCCATGCTGCTACCTCTCTGCTGGGAGAGGGCGTATACGTATGTGACGTATGACGTGACAGTATGTGACGTATGACGTGACAGTATGTGACATGTGTAAGAAGGTGCGCTTGCTGTCTGTGAGAGGGAGACACAGAAAAGAGTGAGAAGAGCCTGTCGTGTAATGCCAGCAGCTAAAAGCAACTGCGTGAGAATTCACAGACCTGTGGATGTGTTGAAGGTGTGCTGGAAAATGCGGAACGGAGAAGAGGGAGCAGCAGAAAAGTGGAATGTATTATTTAAATAGGTGCGTTGGAAAACACGGAGCGGAGTTTTTTTTAAACTGGATCTGGATCGGCATTTTCCCATGCCTTGCCGATACGCATTTTTTGGCAAATATCGGCGGCCGATCCGATCCAAATATCGGATCGGGACATCCCTAGTAACTAGTAATCTAACGCGTTATTTTTTTATATTCAATAACTCAGTTACTGTTACTACATGATGCGTTACTGCGTTATTTTACGTTATTTTTTATGTAGTATCGGTTAGAAACATAACATCTGAGTGTGTTTTATTGCAGCGCTGCAGTGTCGTCCTTCTGATTCTTCTTGTGTCACAAAACGGAGAAGAGAGACGTGCGCTCTGTGTCTGTCTGGGTGTGGGTGTGGGTGTGGGGAGGGAAGGAAGGGGGGCGTGTCTGATCATGGCAGAGCTGCAGTCGAGTTTCTTAACATGGAGATATTCTCACTACTTTTCCTTTTGTCGAGCACAAAGAAAATAACATTTTAGTTAAATGTAAGTTGTGTCTTGGATCAAAGCACCTATCTACTGCCCAAAACAGCAATTCAAACCTGCTGAAACAGCTACAAAAGCAACATGCTTCGATGAAGCTAGTAAAGAGAGACACAGACTCTGTGTCTCTCTGTGAAAAGTAACTAAATAGTTACTTTTCACAGTAACGCATTACTTTTTGGTGTAAGTAACTGAGTTAGTAACTGAGTTATTTTGAAATAAAGAAAAAAAACTGTAACTAGTTACTGGTTTTCAGTAACTAACCCAACACTGATAATAACTAAGCTGTAGTGACATAGTAAGAGCAAACACCGAGGAACTCTTTTTCTAGCGTACTAAAACATCGCAACGTTTCCTGTTGATTTTGGGTAAGCACGCCGTTAATTCCTCTGCGCATTTATTTTCGTTTCCATAGCAACGAACTTCCGACTTCTGGCAACAAATGTGTGTTTGTACTTCCGGAAACAAACGCGTGCGAGTTCCAATCATGACAGACTTGGTAGTGTCGGAGGCAGATATTTACATATATCCGAATTTTAGTGTTACTTATTTTCTTTCATCGTCATATTTGAAAACAGCTCGTGTTTTCCATTTATTCTCTTTCTGTTTCTCTGCAAGTAAACTGTGTGTGTTAACCTTGAATTCTTTGGAATGTGTTTTGACTAGCATGTGTTTTGACTAGGGAGAGGAGAGAGGGTTTTGGGGTCGAGAAGACAGACCATTTTGGCGGCGCGATAGAATGTTCTATGCTGGACTGGTCTCAAATGTATATCTGCAAAGCTTTGAAAATATACAACAAAATACCTATTCTGTCTCCGGTGGTTTTTCTACTCAGCTTTAAGTGTCGTAAAGAGCTTGGGAGCGACTTGTGACTTGAATTCCCTGGGAGGAACAACTGGTCCAAAACGCAACAGTAGCAAACAGCAAAGATGACTATTTTTGGACAAATGAGGATTTACTACCTTATACTTTTGAATCTGAATATACGAAGGATGAACTGCTGCTTATAGAAGCCAGCACAAAAGAAGAGTGAGACGTTGGAGCAGACGGAAGCCGAGAGAGTGAGGTGAAAGTGACTGGAAGCTGTGATTTGGAGACAAGCTATTTCGACACAAATGGAGTGCTTACCCAAATAAACTGGAAAAAAAAGGCCAGTTGGACCAAATCGTCTATCTAGTGAGTCAGACTTTAATATCAATCATTATACATGCAGCACCTCATGTGTGTTACGACAACGACAGTGTTAGCTAGGCTAACTGTATACAAACAAAACATGAAATGTGGGCTAGTACTTTACAGATACTGTAATATGATTGTTCATGTTTTTAAGCTAGTACAGACTGGTGTATTATCGCAGTGTTGTGCAATACAAACTCAAACGCGCTTCGTGCTGACGTAGACGCTAGTTTATATCTTTTCCGTAGTTAGCTTTTACGGCTAGAAAAAGAGTTCATTCTTACAATAACAATGTCGCGACAGCTTGGTTAATTTACAGGTTACAGAACGCAAATAAAGTATTGTTGACGGAATGTTGACGGTGAGCATATAACACAACTTTAACACTCTTACTAATAATGCGCCACACTTTGAACCAAAACCAAACAAGAATGACAAACACATTTCGGGAGAACATCTGCACCTTAACACAACAGAACAAATACCCAGAATCCCATGCAGCCCTAACTCTTCAGGGATACATTATACACCCCTGCTACCACCAAACCCCCGCCCCTACCCCAAGCCTGAAGTGATTTAGAGGTAGAACTGATCGCTCCCATTAGCTGCATTGCGAGCTACCTAGAACGAGACGATTTTTATATGTTAGAAAGTGAGAAAAAAAAAGAACGATAGGCAAAATAAAATAAAAAATGCAGTTCAACTTTACGGGCAACAGTAATGGATTTGGGACAGCTCTGCAAAATCTATGCACTCAAAAACTAAGTACATGTACTTAGTTTTTGACCTGGGCTAGAACGTTGGCGTGCGGCGGCGGTACCTGCAGGCGGATGGCGTGCTCCTGTTTCCTCTTCATGTCATTGATGTACCAGGCCACCGCCGTCATGGTGATGATGGCGTCCTCCACCACCTCGTAGCCCGGATCGCTCTTGTCCAAGTGCTTGGAGAGTTCCTGGGACGAGAGGGAAGGTTTTGGACAAAAGTATTGGGACACAATCCAGCGAGGACAGTTTCAACTTTTCTGAGAGGAGTCTAGAACAGTGGTGCCAAACGTACGGCCCGCGGATCTGAACAGGTTTAGCCGACCCGCGAGATGAGTTTGCGAAGTATACAAATAAGCGGAGGTTTTTTAATGAAAGAAACTGCTGTTCTAAATGTGTCTAATGGATTTTGCAAACAAGGTCAAGCAAGAGATACAAGGACTGTGAATCTTTGAACATCATACAATTTGATTAGATTCTAGGGCAGGGGTCGGCAACCCGCGGCTCCGGAGCCGCATGCGGCTCTTTGATCACTCTGATGCGGCTCAGCAGCTTACTTGCTGAACCCCCCAATTTTCCCGTGAGACTTCCGGATTTCAGTGCCTCTCGCAGAAAACTCCCGGGATTAATATTCACCTATTTTCACCCTTTCAGATATAATAAGGGCGTGCTATGATGGTACAACATTCGGCGCCCTCTACAATCTGAGGTGGGCGGTGTTTGGTAGCGGGGGTGTATAATGTATCCCGGAAGAGTTAGGGCTGCATGGGATTCTGGGTATTTGTCCTGTTGTGTTTATGTTGTGTTACTGTGCAGATGTTCTCCCGAAATGTGTTTGTCATTCTTGTTTGGTGTGGGTTCACAGTGTGGCGCATTATTAGTAAGAGTGTTATAGTTTTTTTTATACCGCCACCGTCAGTGTAACCTGTGTGGTTGTTGACCAAGTATGCCTTGCTGTCACCTACGTGAGCAAGCGGGAACAACATACAACGTGTAGCTGATCAGGCACGCTGGTTGTAGTGGGTGCTGTATGCTGTACCATTACGACACGCATGACGCTGACAAGCGCCATTCATTTAAAACCCGCGTGCCGCACCAGCTTTCAAATTATTGATTATTATAAAGGTGTGGGCAGCGTGTCTGAGAACCCCTGGTTTAAGCATAGCACAAAGCAAAAAGAAAACTTTGTATGCAGTGTTATTTCATTTAAAATTTCAAAAATAATTTGCGGCTCCCATTGTTTTCTATAATTTGCGAAACTGGTCAAAATGGCTCTTTGACTGGTAAAGGTTGCCGACCCCTGAACTAAATGAAGATAAAACTGAGATAATTGTTTTTTGTGTTACGGCTCATGCTCCTGCCAACGCCGCTCATCCGCCTGTGGACACGCCCACGGGTGCGCACATCCAGGGACGCGCCGCGCACGTCTCCGCCCTGCAGCAGCCACCAGCTGCAATCACTCACCGGCAATCTACACTCCTGGGTCTGATGAGGGCAAGCTCAATAAAGGACCAGTGGACCCAAGGATCGGCGCGGGAACTTAGTTTTCTCATGGTGTACCGTAAGCAACAAGCTTTATGCTCGATTCATGTTTCCTCTCCGTGCCTTGATTTGTCCCTTGTCTTCTCCCATGTTCCCGCAGTACCCTCCGTCACCTGTAAAGTGAGCTGTGCGTCTCACTTTCGCCTGGATCTCCCTCTCCTCTGGACTCTGACTGCCTCCTTCGTTCCTAGACCTTTCTCTCGCCCCTGGATTCTGACGCCTCACTCTCGCCCCGGATCATCTGCCTGCCTCTTGGACCCCTTTTGCCTTGCCCTCTTTGGACTTGTCTGCTCCCTCATCCAACAGAACGGTAATACACAACAGCTAACTACACACATAGTCTAACACCACTCACTCTAGGGTTTTGTCACACACTCCATTTCATTAGTTTAGTTTATATTAGTATTGTTTTGTTATTATATATATATATATACTATATATATAATAAATAATTGTATATACTGCCCCCTGGTGTCTGAGCCGTCACCTCCCCTCTCAGTAATCCATAACATTTTGGTGCTAAAAAAGAAAGGTTTAAAATCATCCAACACTTTCAATCACTGTCCCTGAAAACCTCAAATAAAGCCAGAAATCTTGGGGTTATTTTAGATTCTGATTTACATTTCGACAGTCACATCAAATCAGTAACAAAATCGGCCTACTATCACCTCAAAAATGTAACAAGACTTAGAGGCCTCTTGTCAGCTCAAGACTTAGAAAAACTTGCACATGCCTTTATTACCAGTAGGCTAGACTATTGTAATGGTCTCCTTGCAGGTCTTCCCAAAAAAAACTGTCAGGCAGCTATAGCTTGTTCAGAACGCTGCTGCTAGAGTTCTAACAAAGACCAAAAAATGTGACAGCAATTCTTAAATCCTTACATTGGCTCCCTGTACATCAGAGAATTGATTTCAAAATCCTCCTGCTCACATATAAATCACTACATGGTCTAGGGCCGAAGTATATGCTCCCACTATATACTGTAAGCCCTCTAGATCACTAAGATCTTCTGAGAGCAATCTGTTAGCGGTTCCCAGAGTATAGTCAAATCAAGGGAGAGCATCATTCAGTCACATAGCTGGAATAAACTTCCTAAAGATGTCAGACTTTCCGCAACTCTGACTACTTTTAAAACCAACTGAAAACTTTTATGTTCACCTTAGCTTTCAGCTAAATCTTTTAATCTTTTAACTTTTAACGTCCGCACTGTTTTTATTTTTTCTGCATTTGAATTTTGCTTTTATTTTCTTTCATTTTACTTTGTTGTCTGTGAAGCACTTTGAGTCTGCCTTGTGTATGAAAAGTGCTATACAAATAAAGTTGCCTTGCCTTTATTTTTAATTTATCGTGCCGTGATTTTACCAGTCCGGGAGTAGATTTTTCTCCATGTGGCCCCCGATCTAAAATGAGTTTGACGCCCCTGATCTACATCAACAACATGATTTGTCTGAGTGGCTGGACGGGAGAGATTTGAAAATAAATAAATAAATTAAAAACAGATTTTTTTTTACTTTTTGCCCCGAAATGTTACTGTTAAAAACAAGAAAAGTGAAGGCAGAGTGTAATGCCTCCGTTTGTATGCTGTATTGAGTTCATTGTGTTTTTGAAACTGCATACATTTTTCCTCAGAATAAAAAAAAAAAAATCAAGTGTTTTGTCAAAAGGATTATTTGTAATTTGTACATTTTCAGAATGTTTTTGGCCAACGTAAAACAAAGAAAATCTGAAATATTTACAAACCCCGTTTCCATATGAGTTGGGAAATTGTGTTAGATGTAAATATAAACGGAATACAATGATTTGCAAATCCTTTTCAACCCATATTCAATTGAATGCACTACAAAGACAACATATTTGATGTTCAAACTCATAAACTTTATTTCTTTTTTTGCAAATAATCATTAACTTCGAATTTCATGGCTGCAACACGTGCCAAAGTAGTTAGGAAAGGGCATGTTCACCACTGTGTTACATGGCCTTTCCTTTTAACAACACTCAGTAAACGTTTGGGAACTGAGGAGACACATTTTTGAAGCTTCTCAGGTGGAATTCTTTCCCATTCTTGCTTGATGTACAGCTTAAGTTGTTCAACAGTCCGGGGGTCTCCGTTGTGCTATTTTAGGCTTCACACATTTTCAATGGGAGACAGGTCTGGACTACAGGCAGGCCAGTCTAGTACCCGCACTCTTTTACTATGAAGCCACGTTGATGTAACACGTGGCTTGGCATTGTCTTGCTGAAATAAGCAGGGGCGTCCATGGTAACGTTGCTTGGATGGCAACATATGTTGCTCCAAAACCTGTATGTACCTTTCAGCATTAATGGCGCCCTCACAGATGTGTAAGTTACCCATGTCTTGGGCACTAATACACCCCCATACCATCACACATGCTGGCTTTTCAACTTTGCGCCTATAACAATCCGGATGGTTGTTTTCCTCTTTGGTCCGGAGGACACGACGTCCACAGTTTCCAAAAACAATTTGAAATGTGGACTCGTCAGACCACAGAACACTTTTCCACTTTGTATCAGTCCATCTTAGATGAGCTCAGGCCCAGCGAAGCCGACGGCGTTTCTGGGTGTTGTTGATAAACGGTTTTCGCCTTGCATAGGAGAGTTTTAACTTGCACTTACAGATGTAGCGACCAACTGTAGTTACTGACAGTGGGTTTCTGAAGTGTTCCTGAGCCCATGTGGTGATATCCTTTACACACTGATGTCGCTTGTTGATGCAGTACAGCCTGAGGGATGGAAGGTCACGGGCTTAGCTGCTTACGTGCAGTGATTTCTCCAGATTCTCTGAACCCTTTGATGATATTATGGACCGTAGATGGTGAAATCCCTAAATTCCTTGTAATAGCTGGTTGAGAAAGGTTTTTTCTTAAACTGTTCAACAATTTGCTCACGCATTTGTTGACAAAGTGGTGACCCTCGCCCCATCCTTGTTTGTGAATGACTGAGCATTTCATGGAATCTACTTTTATACCCAATCATGGCACCCACCTGTTCCCAATTTGCCTGTTCACCTGTGGGATGTTCCAAATAAGTGTTTGATGAGCATTCCTCAACTTTATCAGTATTTATTGCCACCTTTCCCAACTTCTTTGTCACGTGTTGCTGGCATCAAATTCTAAAGTTAAAGTTTATGAGTTTGAACATCAAATATGTTGTCTTTGTAGCATATTCAACTGAATATGGGTTGAAAAGGATTTGCAAATCATTGTATTCCGTTTATA
The DNA here is from genome assembly GCF_033978685.3 of Nerophis lumbriciformis. Taxonomy (NCBI): domain Eukaryota; kingdom Metazoa; phylum Chordata; class Actinopteri; order Syngnathiformes; family Syngnathidae; genus Nerophis; species Nerophis lumbriciformis. Next base: position 4,750,261 of record NC_084564.2, read on the forward strand.
TTTACATCTAACACAATTTCCCAACTCATATGGAAACGGGGTTTGTATGTTATCATACCATGATTTTACCAGTCCGGCCCATTTGGGATTACATTTTCCTCCATGTGGCCCCCTGAGCTCAGATGAGTTTGTACTAGAATGCTCTGCAAAGGCTTTTAAAGACGCGAGGAGACAGAGGGAAACAATGAGAGGATTATGGGAAGGTCCAGCACTGTTTGACACATGCCTGAGTAGCATTTAACAACAACAACACAGTGTCGCACAACAAAGATGTCCTCTCTTTCATCGGTCCTTTGGCAACCTTGGACGAGAACCAGGAACAAGTGTGTGTGTGTGTGTGTGTGTGTGTGTGTGTGTGTGTAGCTTGAGTCAGCCCGGACATCAGCTTGACAAACATGTGTTTGTTTTTACACACAGCAGCACAGTCATGCTGTTCTTCCTGTTTCCCATCCTGGATCATCATTTGGGATGTTGTCACTTACTACCAATACAATATTTGTTGCAGGTCAACGAGGCGTCATCCTACAATCTCCATTTTTTTTTCTAAAAGCTAAAAAGAAAAGAAATGATACACATATAAAGCGCATCCTAATGAAAGTTTTCACTTCCGATATGATAACGATAGCTTTCAGTATTAGCCGATACAGATATTGACCCGATACGATCAGTGACGTGCAGTCACTAGAGGCAGGTGAGGCGGGGCCTCACCTGCCATCATGGAAAGAAAAAAAAAGTAAAAAATAAATAAATAAATTAAATTGTTATATGTATCCAGTGATTATACTATAAAGTTATTTTCCATTTAACTTCACCAGTTTTAGATTATTTTTATTCAAAATCGCTGAATTTTCACATTTGCCGTTCAAATACTGAGAAGAGACGGTGCGGTGAACAGCAGACTGTTGAGGCACGTCACTCAGTGCCTCAACATGGATTGCGCAATGACTCGGCTAACTGCTGGCCTGCTGTGCAGTGAGACTGTATTGCTATATGAACTATATTATACATTTCCATAGTTTAGTTAGCTGAGGTATATAATGTACAGTGTATTTTGTCAACAACTGTATGTGTGTAACGTATTTCTTGTGCTGAGCGATCATAAAAACGGCTGCAAAAGACGCACTGTGTGAGGCTCGCCTCCTGCACCCCCGCCGTAGAATTGTTATATCAACTAAAGCCCACACTTAAACTTTCCACGTGCAAGATTGAATCTATTTAAAAAAATTATTTCATAAGAAGCCAAAAAGTGCAAAAACAATAATGTTGGTGTTGGAGGAGTTGTGAATGACTGCAGGGCCACAACATTAGATACACCTGCAGACTGCAGGTGTACCTAATTCACAACTCCTCCAACACGAACATTATTGTTTTTGCACTTTTTGGCTTCTTATTAAATAACTTTTGTAACCTATTTTCATGGGCTTTCCTTTTTGTGATGTTAAGTTCCTGTTATGCGCTGCTATACAGTATATGCCTTGAGCTCTTATTTTGAAGGTGCTAAGAGCGGAAGTGATGTCACGTTGCGGAGGTTTTTGAAAGAAGGTAAATAAAGTGGCCCTCGTGTAAACTGGAGCCTCCGTGTTTGTTATTTTGTAGTTTCATACAGTATAGGCCACATTTATAAACCCTCGGTTACACTTTTTTAAATAGATTCAATCTTGCACGTGGAAAGTTTAAGTGAGGGCTTTAGTTGCGGCGCATGGACTTCATTTATAAGTAAAGGTAAGACCATAATAAAGTTTTTTTTAATTAAATGTGCTTTTTTGTGTGCTACAGTTTGTATGTGTAAAGTTAAAGTTAAGTTAAAGTACCAATGATTGTCACACACACACTAGGTGTAATGAAATTTGTCCTCTGCATTTGACCCATCCCCTTGATCACCCCATGGGAGGTGAGGGGAGCAGTGGGCAGCAGCGGTGCCGCGCCTGGGAATCATTTTTGGTGATTTAACCCCCAATTCCAAGCCTTGATGCTGAGTGCCAAGCAGGGAAGAATGCTGGTATGAGCTTTTAAACATAACCCGTTAACTGCTGCCAATCAAATGGTGAATAAGATACTCTTTAGGGTTCATATGTTTGTAAATCTGACTGTGATGAAGTCATACTTTAATTATTTTGCTGTGTGGAGTGTCAGAGAAGGTTTGATCAAGTGAAATGAGTCAAACAGAGAACAAACGCTAGGTATGAAAAAACACTAACCTATTTATTATTAACCATCTGGAATGGACCTATGCTGTCTTTAAGTTGAAGTTGTTTTTGTGGCGACATCTCATGCCCACCATAGTGCATGATGTGTTAAGTTGAATGATGCGGACACATTTGTTACTGGATACATTGTAATTAGAGATGGCCGATAATATCGGCAGGTTATCGGCCGATAAATGCGTTATAATGTAATATCGGAAATTATATTATCGGTATCGTTTTTATTTATTTTTTATTTGAACCCTGTACACTGTTTGTTTGTCTAATCTTGAACGGGTTTGTGCTGAAAACAATGTTTCGTTGTACAAACCCCGTTTCCATATGAGTTGGGAAATTGTGTTAGATGTAAATATAAACGGAATACAATGATTTGCAAATCATTTTCAACCCATATTCAGTTGAATATGCTACAAAGACAACATATTTGATGTTCAAACTGATAAACATTTTTTTTTTTTGCAAATAATCATTAACTTTAGAATTTGATGCCAGCAACACGTGACAAAGAAGTTGGGAAAGGTGGCAATAAATACTGATAAAGTTGAGGAATGCTCATCAAACACTTATTTGGAACATCCCACAGGTGTGCAGGCTAATTGGGAACAGGTGGGTGCCATGATTGGGTATAAAAACAGCTTCCCAAAAAATGCTCAGTCTTTCACAAGAAAGGATGGGGCGAGGTACACCCCTTTGTCCACAACTGCGTGAGCAAATAGTCAAACAGTTTAACAACAACGTTTCTCAAAGTGCAATTGCAAGAAATTTAAAGATTTCAACATCTACGGTCCATAATATCATCAAAAGGTTCGGAGAATCTGGAGAAATCACTCCACGTAAGCGGCATGGCCGGAAACCAACATTGAATGACCGTGACCTTCCATCCCTCAGACGGCACTGTAACAAAAACCGACATCAATCTCTAAAGGATATCACCACATGGGCTCAGGAACACTTCAGAAAACCACTGTCACTAAATACAGTTGGTCGCTACATCTGTAAGTGCAAGTTAAAGCTCTACTGCTATTTATCAACAACACCCAGAAACGCCTACAGCCTCTCTGGGCCTGAGCTCATCTAAGATGGACTCATGCAAAGTGAAAAAGTGTTTTGTGGTCTGAAGAGTCCACATTTCAAATTGTTTTTGGAAATATTCGACATCGTGTCATCCGGACCAAAGGGGAAGCGAACCATCCAGACTGTTATCCACGCAAAGTTGAAAAGCCAGCATCTGTGATGGTATGGGGGTGTATTAGTGCCCAAGACATGGGTAACTTACACATCTGTGAAGGCACCATTAATGCTGAAAGGTACATACAGGTTTTGGAACAACATATGCTGCCATCTAAGCGCCGTCTTTTTCAGCAAGACAATGTCAAGCCACGTGTTACAACAGCGTGGCTTCGTAAAAAAAAAAGAGTGCGGGTACTTTCCTGGCCCGCCTGCAGTCCAGACCTGTCTCCCATCGAAAATGTGCGGCGCATTATGAAGCGTAAAATACGACAGCGGAGACCCCAAACGGTTGAACGACTGAAGCTCTACATAAAACAAGAATGGGAAAGAATTCCACTTTCAAAGCTTCAACAATTAGTTTCCTCAGTTCCCAATCGTTTATTGAGTGTTGTTAAAAGAAAAGGTGATGTAACACAGTGCCCTTTCCCAACTACTTTGGCACGTGTTGCAGCCATGAAATTTTAAGTTAATTATTATTTGCAAAACAAGTTTGAACATCAAATATCTTGTCTTTGTAGTGCATTCAATTGAATATGGCTTGAAAAGGATTTGCAAATCATTGTATTCCGTTTATATTAACACAATTTCCCAACTCATATGGAAACGGGGGTTTGTACTTGTGCAATGACAATAAAGACCTACCTACCTAGAAGTATACATGGCAAGTGTGTTGTACAGGTAAAAGCCAGTAAATTAGAATATTTTGAAAAACTTGATTTATTTCAGTAATTGCATTCAAAAGGTGTAACTTGTACATTATATTTATTCATTGCACACAGACTGATGCATTCAAATGTTTATTTCATTTAATTTTGATGATTTGAAGTGGCAACAAATGAAAATCCAAAATTCCGTGTGTCACAAAATTAGAATATTACTTAAGGCTAATACAAAAAAGGGATTTTTAGAAATGTTGGCCAACTGAAAAGTATGAAAATGAAAAATATGAGCATGTACAATACTCAATACTTGGTTGGAGCTCCTTTTGCCTCAATTACTGCGTTAATGCGGCGTGGCATGGAGTCGATGAGTTTCTGGCACTGCTCAGGTGTTATGAGAGCCCAGGTTGCTCTGATAGTGGCCTTCAACTCTTCTGCGTTTTTGGGTCTGGCATTCTGCATCTTCCTTTTCACAATACCCCACAGATTTTCTATGGGGCTAAGGTCAGGGGAGTTGGCGGGCCAATTTAGAACAGAAATACCATGGTCCGTAAACCAGGCACGGGTAGATTTTGCGCTGTGTGCAGGCGCCAAGTCTTGTTGGAACTTGAAATCTCCATCTCCATAGAGCAGGTCAGCAGCAGGAAGCATGAAGTGCTCTAAAACTTGCTGGTAGACGGCTGCGTTGACCCTGGATCTCAGGAAACAGAGTGGACCGACACCAGCAGATGACATGGCACCCCAAACCATCCCCCAACCATGCAAATTTTGCATTTCCTTTGGAAATCGAGGTCCCAGAGTCTGGAGGAAGACAGGAGAGGCACAGGATCCACGTTGCCTGAAGTCTAGTGTAAAGTTTCCACCATCAGTGATGGTTTGGGGTGCCATGTCATCTGCTGGTGTCGGTCCACTCTGTTTCCTGAGATCCAGGGTCAACGCAGCCGTTTACCAGCAAGTTTTAGAGCACTTCATGCTTCCTGCTGCTGACCTGCTCTATGGAGATGGAGATTTCAAGTTCCAACAGGACTTGGCGCCTGCACACAGCGCAAAATCTACCCGTGCCTGGTTTACGGACCATGGTATTTCTGTTCTAAATTGGCCCGCCAACTCCCCTGACCTTAGCCCCATAGAAAATCTGTGGGGTATTGTGAAAAGGAAGATGCAGAATGCCAGACCCAAAAACGCAGAAGAGTTGAAGGCCACTATCAGAGCAACCTGGGCTCTCATAACACCTGAGCAGTGCCAGAAACTCATCGACTCCATGCCACGCCGCATTAACGCAGTAATTGAGGCAAAAGGAGCTCCAACCAAGTATTGAGTATTGTACATGCTCATATTTTTCATTTTCATACTTTTCAGTTGGCCAACATTTCTAAAAATCCCTTTTTTGTATTAGCCTTAAGTAATATTCTAATTTTGTGACACACGGAATTTTGGATTTTCATTTGTTGCCACTTCAAATCATCGAAATTAAATGAAATAAACATTTGAATGCATCAGTCTGTGTGCAATGAATAAATATAATGTACAAGTTACACCTTTTGAATGCAATTACTGAAATAAATCAAGTTTTTCAAAATATTCTAATTTACTGGCTTTTACCTGTATAAGTAGCACTACCTTATTTGACTAGCTACACTGTGTGTAGTACACCAGGTGTCACCTGTAGCAGGAGGTGGTACTTGAGGATGCGCTGCACAGGTTTGAGGAGGTACGTCTCCAGAGGCAAGGAGTGGTTGAGAGTTGTCTGTCTCTCCTGGAAGAAGCGGACCAGGCTTTGGTTCTTCATGCAGTCCCTCAGAACTGCCACAGAACTGAAAGAGACAGACAACATCAATTAGGTCAGGCGTGATCGTTCATCACAGCATGAACGTCAGGGAACTCGAGAAAAAGAGGCGCCCATCCATCAGGACGGAGGGGATGACAGATGGGGAGGAAGACTCTGCAGCTGTTTGGAACGTTTGCAGGAGACAGAGGGTGTAGTCTGGAGGAAGACTGAGAGCCTTGTGTCCCCCGCAGACAACAATAAGAGAAGAAATAAGACGGTGAGCAGACGATGGAAGAAGACCACAGAGGGGAAAGTGATGAAGGACGAGACAAGAGAGGGAAAAAAAAGAGGACAATGAAGGTGGAGACATGACGAGATTACTCCATGGTTTCACCGTCCAACCGTGTCCATTAGGAGGCCAAAGGTTGTGGAGTTAAGACGTTTGTAGGACAGGTCAAGGTAAAGATGGAGATGTTTTTAACACAACCAGACATGAAGTACACACAAATCACATCAATGACGTAAAGCGCTTCATTGATACAGCACTCTACACAAGGATACGGACCCCTCTGTGTACCAAGACGAGATAGACCTATTTATTAGGTGGTGTGACACTAACCATCTTATTTTAAATGTGACCAAGACGCAGGAAATGGTTTTGGATCCGAGGAAAGTGACTGACCGTGAGCCAGTGGTCATCAAAAATCAGGAAATCACCCAGGTATCCTCATATAAATATTTAGGGGTTCATATTGATAATCTTCTCTGCTGGAAGACACATATTGACAAACTGTGCAATAGACTGCAACAGAGGCTATATTTTTTGCGAAGATTAAGATTGTACGGCGTAAGCAGCCACATCATGATGATTTTCTACCGTGCCATTGTAGGGAGCATCATTAGATACGGGATCACCTCATGGTTTGGCAACCTAACCATCTCCATCCATCCATCTTCTTCCGCTTATCCGAGGTCGGGTCGCGGGGGCAGCAGCCTAAGCAGGGAAGCCCAGACTTCCCTCTCCCCAGCCACTTCGTCCAGCTCTTCCTGTGGGACCCCGAGGCGTTCCCAGGCCAGCCGGGAGACATAGTCTTCCCAACGTGTCCTGGGTCTTCCCCGCGGCCTCCTACCGGTCGGACGCGCCCTAAACACCTCCCTAGGGAGGCGTTCGGGTGGCATCCTGACCAGATGCCCGAACCACCTCATCTGGCTCCTCTCGATGTGGAGGAGCAACGGCTTTACTTTGAGCTCCTCCCGGATGGCAGAGCTTCTCACCCTATCTCTAAGGGAGAGCCCCGCCACCCGGCGGAGGAAACTCATTTCGGCCGCTTGTACCCGTGATCTTGTCCTTTCGGTCATAACCCAAAGCTCATGACCATAGGTGAGGATGGGAACGTAGATCGACCGGTAAATTGAGAGCTTTGCCTTCCGGCTCAGCTCCTTCCTCACCACAACGGATCGATACAGCGTCCGCATTACTGAAGACGCCGCACCGATCCGCCTGTCGATCTCACGATCCACTCTTCCCCCACTCGTGAACAAGACTCCGAGGTACTTGAACTCCTCCACTTGGGGCAAAATCTCCTCCCCAACCCGGAGATGGCACTCCACCCTTTTCCGGGCGAGAACCATGGACTCGGACTTGGAGGTGCTGATTCTCATCCCAGTCGCTTCACACTCGGCTGCGAACCGATCCAGTGAGATTGGCAACCTAACCGTTAAGCTAAAAAGCAAACTGGCCGGCATGCATAAAACGGCAATGAAAATCGTAGGGAGGAAAGAATATGAGCCTATACAGAGCATCTATGAGCAGGCAGTTAGGAAAAAAGCTAAGAAAATGATTTCCAACTCACAACATCCACTCTTTCCTGAATATGGAACCCTGCCATCAGGGAGAAGACTCCGGGTCCCACTATGCAAATTTAACCGCCTTAAATTATCATTTGTCCCAGCCTCCATTAAGCTGACCAACAATGTGCAATAGAATTTTAATACATAGGTTAGCACTTTTTTTTAGCACATAGCACTTTAGCACATAGCACTTTAGAACTAAGCACTTTAGCACACAGCACTTTATCCATGAGCTCTAGTGCAAAGCACATTGGTACTTTATCTTTATCTCCATACTGTAGATTTTATGCCTACATCAAAGTGCCACCTATGTCTATGAAGCTCCATGTTCTGATGTTTAAATGTTAGTTGTATGGTTGTGGTTGTGTCTGTGCTTGTGTTTTTCTTCTGTTGTTTTTGGGTATGTTAAGAAAGCAATGATGCACTGTGCTCAAGACAAATTTCCCCGCGGGGACAATAAAGTTGAACCTTGAACCTTGAACCTTGAACTCCTTTATGCTGTTTTTATTCTAATAACACAGTTAGTTACACTTTAAAGGGGAACATTATCACCAGACCTATGTAAGCGTCAATATATACCTTGATGTTGCAGAAAAAAGACCATATATTTTTTTTAACCGATTTCCGAACTCTAAATGGGTGAATTTTGGCGAATTAAACGCCTTTCTATTATTCGCTCTCAGAGCGATGACGTTAGAAGGATGTGGTGGGCCACGTTAGAAGGATGTGGCGGACCACATAAAATGATGTGGTTGACCACATAAAATGATGTGGCAGGTCACATAAAATGATGTGGCGGGTCACATAAAATGATGTGACGAGCCACATTATTATGATATGGCGGACCACATAAAACGATGTGGCAGGCCACATTAGAAGGATGTGGCAGGCCACATTAGAAGGATGTGGTGGGCCACATTAGAAGATGTGGCAGGCCACTTAAAATGATGTGACAGACCACATGAAATGATGTGGCAGGCCACATTAGAAGGATGTGGCGGGCCACATTAGAAGGATGTGGCGGACCACATATAACGTTGTGGCAGGCCACATTAGAAGGATGTGGTGGGCCACATTAGAAGGATGTGGCGGACCACATAAAACAATGTGCCAGGCCACATTAGAAGGATGTGGTGGGCCACTTTAGAAGGATGTGGTGGGCCACTTTAGAAGGATGTGGCGGACCACATAAAATGATGTGGCAAAACACATTATGATGTGGTGGGCCACATAAAATGATGTGACGGACCACATAAAATGATGTGGTTGACCACATAAAATGATGTGGTTGACCACATACAATGATGTGGCGGGTCACATTATTATGATACGGCGGACCGCATAAAACGATGTGGCAGGCCACATTAGAAGGATGTGGTGGGCCACATTAGAAGATGTGGCAGGCCACTTAAAATTATGTGACAGACCACATGAAATGATGTGGTGGGCCACATTAGAAGGATGTGGCGGACCACATATAACGTTGTGGCAGGCCACATTAGAAGGATGTGGTGGGCCACATTAGAAGGATGTGGCGGGCCACATAAAACAATGTGCCAGGCCACATTAGAAGGATGTGGTGGGCCACTTTAGAAGGATGTGGTGGGCCACTTTAGAAGGATGTGGCGGGCCACATTAGAAGGATGTGGCGGACCACATAAAATGATGTGGCAAAACACATTATGATGTGGTGGGCCACATAAAATGATGTGACGGACCACATAAAATGATGTGGTTGATCACATATAATGATGTGGCGGGTCACATTATTATGATACGGCGGACCGCATAAAACGATGTGGCAGGCCACATTAGAAGGATGTGGTGGGCCACATTAGAAGATGTGGCGGGCCACTTAAAATGATGTGGCCGACCACATAAATTGACGTGGCGGGCCACATAAAATGATGTGGTGGGCCTTATTAAAAGGATGTGGCGGGGCACTTCAAAAGATGTGGCGGGGCACATTAATATGATGTGGCGGGCTACAATAAATTATGTAGCTAGCCACAAAATCATGTGGCTAGCTACAGGGGGGGGCGCCACCTAAAATCTTGCCTAGGGCGCCAGATTGATTAGGGCCGGGCCTGATGGCAGGTGAGGCCCCGCCTCACCTGCCTCTAGTGACTGCACGTCACTGGTTTGCACTGTACGTCAGTTTACCTGCCCAGCACTAATACTGTGCGCCACAGAGAAAAATGCAAATATCGGGGGGGAAATATGCACTTATATTCTTATCAAGGGGCTAGGACTATATTTTCAGTAAAATGTCATATGAAGCGCCCTGTTATTCATTAACTGATATTTTTCCTACGCACAGCGCAAGATCTGCGTATCGGGAGGGGCAGCCCTGATGTATGCATACTTGCCAACCCTCCCGGATTTTCCGGGAGACTCCCGAAATTCAGCGCCTCTCCCGAAAACCTCCCGGGACAAATTTTCTCCCGAAAAACTCCCGAAATTCAGGCGGCCCTGAGTGACGTGTTGACAACACACAACAACAGTGTCTACCGTAAAGCAGTTCGTCTGCCGTACACAGCAATGTTGTGACACTTTTAAACAGGACAATACTGCCATCTACTGTACATGCATATGTGACCCACCCATAATGTGTCACATTTTTGTGTTGATTTATTTATTTTATTTTGTGGTTTGAATTCGTTTTTGGAGCTGTCATTACACATTTATCAGTATTCACATTGGTCAGTAGGGGGCAGTAGGGCGTTTCTTCCCAATTGAATGCTATCACCTGCAGACCGGAAGTGTCTTGTCATTCTGATGAGCGCGACCAGTCTGTGAACAATTGAAACGTCCTGTGTGCTTTTTCCTCCTGTATAACAGGTTAGTTTTGGTGAATCAACTCACTGAATAATATCAATGTGATCTTTATAAGTTTAAGTACACATTCTGATGGTGGAGCCTAACTCTAAAGTGTTTGTGAGTTGTAGTTTGTAAATGAACACTGAAATTCAAGTATTTATTTATATATATATATATATATATATATATATATATATATATATATATATATATATATATATATATAAATATAAATATATAAATAAAATAAATACTTGAATTTCATTGTTCATATAGCTATATATATATATATATATATATATATATATATATATATATATATATATATATATATATATATAGCTAGAATTCACTGAAAGTCAAGTACCGTATTTTCCGCACCATAAGCCGCCCTGGGTTAAAAGCCGCGCCTTCAATGAACGGCATATTTCAAAACTTTGTCCACCTATAAGCCGCCCCGTGTTATAAGCCGCATCTAACTGCGCTAAAGGAATGTCAAAAAAACAGTCGGATAGGTCAGTCAAACTTTAATAATATATTAAAAACCAGCGTGATGTGGGCGCGCATGGAGTCGTATATCAACATGGACGGAGCTGCGTGAAAAAAGCCACCCGGCCTCTTCGCGTAAACTTACCTTAACCACTCGCTCATCTTTTCTTCATCCATCCATCCCTTCGAGTTAGCTTTTATGATGACGCCGGCTGGAAAGGTCTCTTTTGGCAAGGTCTTCCTTTTGAATATCACCATGGGTGGAAGTTTCTGGCCATTAGCATGGCAAGCTAGAACCACAGTGAAGGATGACTTCTCATTCCCTGTGGTGCGAATATTCACCGTACGTGCTCCCGTTGTATCCACAGTGCGGTTCACAGGAATATCAAAAGTCAGCGGAACCTCGTCCATGTTGATAATGTTCTCTGGCCGGATCTTTTTTTCAGCTATCTTGTTTTTACAATATGCACGGAAAGTAGCCAGCTTTTCTTGAAAGTCTTTAGGCAGTTGCTGTGAAATAGTAGTCCGTGTGCGGATGGAGAGATTGCGTCTTTTCATGAACCGGAAACCTGTCGCTTAGTAGGAGCCATTTTGTGGTCTTTACAGATGTAAACACACAAAGGAAATTAAACGTAATATCCGCGCGCTTCTTCTTCTTCTTCTACCGGGGCGGGTGGTTGCTTACAGTAGAAGAAGAAGCGCTTCCTCTTCTATGGGGGCGGGTGCTTACCTTGGCGGTTGCTTGCGTAGAAGAAGAAGCACTTCCTCTTCTACGGGGAAAAAAGATGGCGGCTGTTTACCGTAGTTGCGAGACCGAAACTTTATGAAAATGAATCTTAATATTAATCTATATATAAAGCGCACCGGGTTATAAGGCGCACTGTCAGCTTTTGAGTAAATTTGTGGTTTTTAGGTGCGGCTAATAGTGCGGAAAATACGGTATTTCTTATATATATATATATATATATATATATATATATATATATATATATATATATATATATATATATCTTAACCACGCCCCCAACCACGACCCCCGCCCCACCCCCGACCACGCCCCCGCCCCCACCTCCCGAAATCGGAGGTCTCAAGGTTGGCAAGTATGTGTATGTCCAATACACATAAAGTTCTTATCTGTGCTGTAAAGTTCAAATTTGAATGACAATAAAAAGAAAGTCTAAGTCTATATTGTCCAAAAAAGCAAAGTGAAGCGCAATCATGGCGTATTGTTACGCCCTTGTGACGTTATTACCAGCAGTCTTGGGAATATACTGATTAACATTCATCCCTGGTGTACTGTTTTTTTTCCTTGTTGAGGGTCACAAGTAGCTGGAGCCTATCCCAGTTGAGGGCGTACTACAGCCTGGACATGTCGCCAGTCAATCACATCATTCCACGTCTCCGTTTGGCGACGTTTGCTGCAGGGAAGCCGAAGCGTGAACTCAGGGAGGCGGGCACAGCGCCGACTTCTGCTCATTTGTTTGCGTCTTCTTAGCCGCCGCAAACCAAATGGGATTTAGGACGTGACATCACCTCAATCTCCGACTTTGATCCGATCAAACTCAGCCTTGGAGACCCCTCCCATCAACCTCCCCCTCCTCCGAGTCGTAACGGGTGTTTTCATGTCCCGAAAGAAAAAACTATTTCCACGCTGCTGTTAGCAATTTCAGATGACAATCAAACTCATGTCTTGGACCGCTTTGCTAAAAACCTCAGCTCCGGAAAGTTCACTTCCAAACGTGACCTTCAGGATCGACTGTGCTGTCATTCCAAGTAAAAAAAAAAAGCAACAAAAAACAAGGAGGTGCAACAATTTGACTTCAGTCCTTGACCTGGTGGACGCGGGAAAAGCAGGCAAAAGCGTGGAAAGTGCAGACTTCAAACTGCTTACGAGACTTTAAATGGTGAACATCGGTCATTTTCTCATTGTTTCTCATTTGTAAGAACTTTGCACATGTGAGACAATCACTTGGTTTGAATCTTATCTCGAGCAAAGAGAGCATTGGCTTGGATTTCATTCTACCGGGTCAACTGTCCAGACTTGCCGAATTGGAGTTCCGCAAGGTTCAATTTTGGGCTCTTTACTTTTTATAGTTTATATATGAATTAGGGATCACAATTTATTCACACTTTTTTTTATCCATGTCAAATTATTTTTATACTTTTTAAATCAAACTTCATGCATGGGAAACATTTTTTAGTGGAAAATAATGAATTTCATATAAATAAAACATGAAGATGCATATATTCCATATATTAGTTTATATATTAATTCGGCACCACAATGTATTCGCACTTTTTTATTTGTGAGAATTTTTTTAATACTTCTTTAACTAAACTTGAATTTAATTTGATGCATGTTAACTTTCTTTTGTACAAAATAATTAATTTATTACCATTATTTTTTGTTTATGTAAAATTATTTCTAGTCTTTTTTTTATTCAGACTTGAATTTAATTTGATGCATTGGAAACATTTTTAGTGCAAAATAATGAATTTATTACAGTTTATAGATTAATTAGGGACCACAGTTTATTCACACTTTTTTGTTTATGTGAAATTATTTTTTATCTTTTTTTATTCAAACTTGAATGTAATTTGATGCATGGGAAACATTTTTTTTGTGGAAAATAATGAATTTCATATACAGTAAATTAAACATGAAGATGCATATATTCCAAGCAGTTCCATATATTAGTTTATATATTAATTCGGCACCACAATGTATTCACACTTTTTTATTTGTGAGAATTTTTTTTAATACTTCTTTAATCAAACTTGAATTTAATTTGATGCATGTTAACTTTCTTTTGTACAAAATAATTAATTTATTACCATTATTTTTTGTTTATGTAAAATTACTTCTAGTCTTTTTTTATTCAGACTTGAATTTAATTTGATGCATTGGAAACATTTTTAGTGCGAAATAATGAATTTATTACAGTTTATAGATTAATTAGGGACCACAGTTTATTCACACTTTTTTGTTTATGTGAAATTATTTTTTATCTTTTTTTATTCAAACTTGCATGGGAAACATTTTTTAGTGGAAAATAATGAATTTCATATAAATAAAACATAAAGGTGCATATATTCCAAGCAGTTCCATATATTAGTTTATATATTAATTCGGCATCACAATGTATTCACAATTTTTTATTTGTGAGAATTTTTTTTAATACTTCTTTAATCAAACTTGAATTTAATTTGATGCATGTTAACTTTCTTTTGTACAAAATAATTCATTTATTACCATTATTTTTTGTTTATGTAAAATTATTTCTAGTCTTTTTTTTATTCAGACTTGAATTTAATTTGATGCATTGGAAACATTTTTAGTGCGAAATAATGAATTTATTACAGTTTATAGATTAATTAGGGACCACAGTTTATTCACACTTTTTTGTTTATGTGAAATTATTTTTTATTCAAACTTGAATGTAATTTGATGCATGGGAAACATTTTTTAGTGGAAAATAATGAATTTCACATAAATAAAACATGAAGATGCATATATTCCAAGCAGTTCCATATATTAGTTTATATATTAATTCGGCATCACAATGTATTCACACTTTTTTATTTGTGAGAATTTTTTTTAATACTTCTTTAATCAAACTTGAATTTAATTTGATGCATGTTAACTTTCTTTTGTACAAAATAATTAATTTATTACCATTATTTTTTGTTTATGTAAAATTATTTCAAGTCTTTTTTTATTCAGACTTGAATTTAATTTGATGCATTGGAAACATTTTTAGTGCAAAATAATGAATTTATTACAGTTTATAGATTAATTAGGGACCACAGTTTATTCACACTTTTTTGTTTATGTGAAATTATTTTTTATCTTTTTTTATTCAAACTTCAATGTAATTTGATGCATGGGAAACATTTGTTTGTGGAAAATAATGAATGTCATATAAATAAAACATGAAGATGCATATATTCCATGAAGTTCATATATTAGTTTATATATTAATTAGGGACCACAATATAGTCACTTTTTTATTTGTGAGAAATTATTTTTTATATTTCTTTAATCAAACATGAATTTAATTTGATGCAAGTTAACTTTCTTTAGTACAATCCACAGTTTATGGATTAATAAGGGACCACAGTTTATTCACACTTATTTGTTTATTTGAAATTACTTTTTTTTATTGAAACTTGAATTTAATTTGATGCATTGGAAACATTTTTTAGTGCAAAATAATTAATTTAATATAATCAAAGCGTAAAGATGTGTATATTCATGGCACAGTTTACAGATTAATAAGGGACCACAATTTATTCACACTTTTTTGTTTATGTGAAATTATTTTTAATCTTTTTTTATACAAACTTGAATTTAATTTGAGCTGTTTGGCCACAATACCCAGCAATATGTTTGGAAGAGAGTAGGTGAGGCCTTCAATCCCAGGAACACCATTCCTACCGTCAAGCATGGTGGTGGTAGTATTATGCTCTGGGCCTGTTTTAATCTTTTTTTTTATTCAAACTTGAATTTAATTACATGCATTGGAAACATTCTAGTGCAAAATGATGGATTTAATATAATCAAAGCGTAAAGATGTGTATATTCCTGGCACAGTTTATAGATTAATAAGGGACCACAATTTATTCACACTTTTTTGTTGATGTGAAATTATTTTTAATCTTTTTTTATACAAACTTGAATTTAATTTGAGCTGTTTGGCCACAATACCCAGCAATATGTTTGGAAGAGAAAAGGTGAGGCCTTTAATCCCAGGAACACCAATTCCTACCGTCAAGCATGGTGGTGGTAGTATTATGCTCTGGGCCTGTTTTAATCTTTTTTTTATTCAAACTTGAATTTAATTAGATGCATTGTAAACATTTTTTTGTGCAAAATGATGGATTTAACATAATCAAAGCATAAAGATGTGTATATTCCTGGCACAGTTTATAGATTAGAAAGGGACCACAATTTATTCACACTTTTTTGTTGATGTGAAATTATTTTTAATCTTTTTTTATACAAACTTGAATTTAATTTGAGCTGTTTGGCCACAATACCCAGCAATATGTTTGGAGGAGAAAAGGTGAGGCCTTTAATCCCAGGAACACCACCCCTACCGTCAAGCATGGTGGTGGTAGTATTATGCTCTGGGCCTGTTTTAATCTTTTTTTATTCATACTTGAATTTAATTAGATGCATTGGAAACATTTTTTAGTGCAAAATAATGAATTTAATATAATCAAAGCGTAAAGATGTGTGTATTCCTGGCACAGTTTACAGATTAATAAGGGACCACAATTTATTCAAACTTTTTTGTTTATGTGAAATTATTTTTAATCTTTTTTTATACAAACTTGAATTTAATTTGAGCTGTTTGGCCACAATACCCAGCAATATGTTTGGAGGAGAAAAGGTGAGGCCTTTAATCCCAGGAACACCACACCTACCGTCAAGCATGGTGGTGGTAGTATTATGCTCTGGGCCTGTTTTGCTGCCAATGGAACTGCTGCTTTAAATGGGACAATGAAAAAGGGAGGATTACCTCCAAATTCTTCAGGACAAGCTAAAATCATCAGCCCGGAGGTTGGGTCTTGGGCGCAGTTGGGTGTTCCAACAGGACAATGACCCCAAAAACACGTCAAAAGTGTACACGTGTAAAGAACATCATGTCATGGCTGTCTTGAGTTTCCAATCATTTCTACAACTCTTGTTTTTTTTGTGATGTAGTGATTGGAGCACATACTTGTTGGTCACAAAAAACATTCATGAAGTTTGCTTCTTTTATGAATTTATTATGGCTCTACTGAAAATGTGAGGGTGAAAAGTATACATACAGCAATGTTCATATTTGCTTACATGTCCCTTGGCAAGTTTACCTGCAATAAGGCGCTTTTGGTAGCCATCCACAAGCTTCTGCTTGAATTTGTGACCACTCCTCTTGACAAAATTGGTGCAGTTCGGCTAAATTTGTTGGTTTTCTGACATGGACTTGTTTCTTCAGCATTGTCCACACATCCAAGGACTTTGGGAAGGCCATTCTAAAACCTTAATTCTAGCCTGATTTAGCCATTCCTTTACCACTTTTGACATGTGTTTTTGGGGTCATTGTGCCCAGCCCCCGGACACATTTTTTCCAACCCAATGCTGCCCCCGAGTCAAAAGGTTTGGGGACCCCTGAGTTACTGCATACGTCAGCAGACTAATTAGGAGCCTTTGTTTGTTTACTTACTACTAAAAGACAAGTTGTCTAGTATGTTCACTATCTTATTTAATGACAAAATTGTTATTCGATTGCAATAAGAAATGCACGTATCAGAATATTTTTAGTTAGAAATGACATTTTGTTTGTTGCCCCCTTTATTTTGAAAAGTATCGAAATGCATTTCGGTATCGGGACAACCCTATCCCAATAGGTAAGAAAAGTAGATTTTTGTATAACTGGTCCCCTTCCTATGAGGAAGCAGTGCCTGGGGAGTCTGTGGTGGGCTCTCCTATTTCTGGGGCTGAGGTTGCTGAGGTAGTT
The DNA here is from genome assembly GCF_033978685.3 of Nerophis lumbriciformis. Taxonomy (NCBI): domain Eukaryota; kingdom Metazoa; phylum Chordata; class Actinopteri; order Syngnathiformes; family Syngnathidae; genus Nerophis; species Nerophis lumbriciformis. The sequence goes on from NC_084564.2 coordinate 4,767,788, forward strand.
AAAAAGCTCCTCGGTGGCAAGGCCCCGGGGGTGGATGAGATCCGCCCGGAGTTCCTTAAGGCTCTGGATGCTGTGGGGCTGTCTTGGTTGACAAGACTCTGTAACATCGGGGGCGGTACCTCTGGATTGGCAGACCGGGGTGGTGGTTCCTCTCTTTAAGAAGGGGAACCGGAGGGTGTGCTCTAACTATCGTGGGATCACACTCCTCAGCCTTCCCGGTAAGGTCTATTCAGGTGTACTGGAGAGGAGGCTACGCCGGATAGTCGAACCTCGGATTCAGGAGGAACAGTGTGGTTTTCGTCCTGGTCGTGGAACTGTGGACCAGCTCTATACTCTCGGCAGGGTCATTGAGGGTGCATGAGAGTTTGCCCAACCAGTCTACATGTGCTTTGTGGACTTGGAGAAGGCATTCGACCGTGTCCCTCGGGAAGTCCTGTGGGGAGTGCTCAGAGAGTATGGGGTATCGGACTGTCTGATTGTGGCAGTCCGCTCCCTGTATGATCAGTGTCAGAGCTTGGTCCGCATTGCCGGTAGTAAGTCGGACACGTTTCCAGTGAGGGTTGGACTCCGCCAAGGCTGCCCTTTGTCACCGATTCTGTTCATAACTTTTATGGACAGAATTTCTAGGCGCAGTCAGGGCGTTGAGGGGATCCGGTTTGGTGGCTGCAGGATTAGGTCTCTGCTATTTGCAGATGATGTGGTCCTGATGGCTTCATCTGGCCAGGATCTTCAGCTCTCGCTGGATCGGTTCGCAGCCGAGTGTGAAGCGACTGGGATGAGAATCAGCACCTCCAAGTCCGAGTCCATGGTTCTCGCCCGGAAAAGGGTGGAGTGCCATCTCCGGGTTGGGGAGGAGATTTTGCCCCAAGTGGAGGAGTTCAAGTACCTCGGAGTCTTGTTCACGAGTGAGGGAAGAGTGGATGGTGAGATCGACAGGCGGATCGGTGCGGCGTCTTCAGTAATGCGGACGCTGTATCGATCCGTTGTGGTGAAGAAGGAGCTGAGCCGGAAGGCAAAGCTCTCAATTTACCGGTCGATCTACGTTCCCATCCTCACTTATGGTCATGAGCTTTGGGTTATGACCGAAAGGACAAGATCACGGGTAAATGAGTTTCCTCCACTGGGTGGCAGGGTCTCTCCCTTAGAGATAGGGTGAGAAGCTCTGTCAACCAGGGAGGAGCTCAAAGTAAAGCTGCTGCTCCTCCACATGGAGAGGAGCCAGATGAGGTGGTTCGGACATGGAACTGTGGAACGCTCTCCCTGACCACCTGAGGGCACCACAGACTGTGGATGCTTTTTAAAAAAAAAGCTTAAAAACCCTTCTTTTTAAAAAAGCCTTTTTTTTAGATGTATGTGTGCTAGTTCTAATTTTTATTTTTATTTATTTGTATTATCTTTTTATTTTATTTTTTAATACACTGTAGCACTTTGAGGTTGGATCGGTGCGGCGTCTTCAGTAATGCGGACGCTGTATCGATCCGTTGTGGTGAAGAAGGAGCTGAGCCGGAAGGCAAAGCTCTCAATTTACCGGTCGATCTACGTTCCCATCCTCACCTATGGTCATGAGCTTTGGGTTATGACCGAAAGGACAAGATCACGGGTAAATAAGTTTCCTCCACTGGGTGGCAGAGTCTCTCCCTTAGAGATAGGGTGAGAAGCTCTGTCAACCAGGGAGGAGCTCAAAGTAAAGCTGCTGCTCCTCCACATGGAGAGGAGCCAGATGAGGTGGTTCGGACATGGAACTGTGGAACGCTCTCCCTGACCACCTGAGGGCACCACAGACTGTGGATGCTTTTAAAAAAAAAGCTTAAAAACCCTTCTTTTAAAAAAAGCCTTTTTTTTAGATGTATGTGTGCTAGTTCTAATTTTTATTTTTATTTATTTGTATTATCTTTTTATTTCATTTTTTAATACACTGTAGCACTTTGAGGTTGGATCGGTGCGGCGTCTTCAGTAATGCGGACGCTGTATCGATCCGTTGTGGTGAAGAAGGAGCTGAGCCGGAAGGCAAAGCTCTCAATTTACCGGTCGATCTACGTTCCCATCCTCACCTATGGTCATGAGCTTTGGGTTATGACCGAAAGGACAAGATCACGGGTACAAGCGGCCCAAATGAGTTTCCTCCGCCGGGTGGCGGGGCTCTCCCTTAGAGATAGGATGAGAAGCTCTGCAATCCGGGGGGAGCTCAAAGTAAAGCCGCTGCTCCTCCACATGGAGAGGAGCCAGATGAGGTGGTTCGGGCATCTGGTCAGGATGCCACCCGAACGCCTCCCTAGGGAGGTGTTTAGGGCACGTCCGACCGGTAGGAGGCCGCGGGGAAGACCCAGGACACGTTGGGAAGACTATGTCTCCCGGCTGGCCTGGGAACGCCTCGGGATCCCCCGGGAAGAGCTGGACGAAGTGGCTGGGGAGAGGGAAGTCTGGGCTTCCCTGCTTAGGCTGCTGCCCCCGCGACCCGACCTCGGATAAGCGGAAGAAGATGGATGGATGGATGGTCCCCTTACAGCTTTTTTGAGGCGGACAAAAACAAGCATTCATTTAAAACCAACAGGGTTCTTGCCTTTTCTGTGGCCCAAAAGCCCTGCAGAACGGAAACATGATCATGTGACTGGGACGGATGCAGAAAAAGGGGTGTAAATCTTTCCATGTGAGGGAGAGAAAACAAATGTTGTGGTGATTTACGAGCGGCCACAAACACACGACATGACAAAAAAGGAACCACGTCCGTTATTTTGCTCTCGGCAGTTCCAGCGACAAAGAGGCCGCGTGAATGATGGAGCGTGACACCCTCTCGTCGCGCTGATTTATGGCCGCCGTTCACGGTGGGGGAAAAAAGTCAGTGTTAGGAACCGGCACGGCGGTTCTTTTTTGGACGCTGCACGGCCGCACGGATCCAGTTGAGGAGGAAGGGATGCGGCACCGAAAAACACTGGAGACACATTTTTGGTTTTGGGCGACTGAGAGCATTTGACCTACTTTTAATACTTTTTTGTTTTTTTTAAATCTTTTTTAAAGGCTGTGAGAAGCAGTGAACTCAGTGAGGTGATGTGTTCTGTATGACGTCGTCATAGTGGAGAAAGTTACACTCCACAGAGAAAACACTCTTCTATGTGTTTATACGACACACACACACATGTCTTGCCTACTTTGTGAGGACCCACATTTGGTCAGTAGGTTGTGAGGGCCCCCCTTTCCACTATAGCTAGAAGGATGAAAGTAATATATCTAGCACTAGATGTGAGTAGAGAGTTGCAACCTCACTCCAGAATGCAAAACACACAAAGTAAAAAAAAAAGAAGTTTACTTCTGTAGTTGTGGGGACCGACCGCTGTTGCTAGGTAGATTTGACCGTACACACACATAGTAATAAGTTCTGTGAGTTGGCCATTTCTAAAGGACAGCAAACACACACACACATTTTTGTATTTGTTACCTTCTTGAGACCTACAAATAATATATACAGTACATACTATGGAAATATAAAAAAGGTAAGCTTTTAGTTATTTTTTTGTTGTTGAATTTTGTGTTTGTAATTGGTTTTTAATCTTCATTATATACTTCAAGTTATTACAGTATGTCTCTATATACACATATATATATATAAATATATATATACATATATTTTATTTTTACTTTTGTATTAATTTTGGCCAAAGGGGGCCCATTACAATTTCTTACACACACTTGTTATCACATATGTTGGCCAGAGGGGGCGCACTTTAAATGTTGACACACACTTGTTGTTTCATGTGGTGACCAGAGGGGGAGCACTTTTAAAACCGACACAAAGCCAGTTTGAAAAATCCCTCCTTTTTAAAAGTCGTGATTTTACTCAACGCAAGTCAAAATTTTACAAGAAAAACTGAACATTTGTGCAATTTTATGAAAAGAGTCGCAATTTTACTCAATAACAGTCGCAGTTTTACAAGAAAACTTAAAAATGTTGGTAATATTATAATAATAATCGGAATTTTACTTGGCAAAATTATGACAAAATTCATAATTTTACTCAAAAAATGTGATAAGTCAGAATTTCATATGACAAATGTCACCATTTTGCATTAAAAAGTAATAATTTTACATTCAAAAGTAATTCATTTTAAAAGAAAATCTTGCAATATTACAGAAACAGAAATAATAAGAGAAATTGTTCCCAATTTTATAAGAAAAAAGTCAAAACATTATGAGAAAAATATTTATATTTTATTTTTTTGAATTTTTTGTTGGTAATTGGTTTTTAATCTTCATTATTTACTTCAAGTTATTACAGTATGTCTCTACATACATTTATTTTTTATTTTGGCCAAAGGGGGCGCATTACAATTTCTTACACACACTTGTTATTACATATGCTGGCCAGAGGGGGCGCACTTTAAATGTTGACACACACTTGTTGTTTCATGTGTTGACCAGAGGGGGAGCACTTTTAAAATCAACACAAAGCCAGTTTGAAAAATCCCTCCTTTTTGGGACCCCCCCTCATTTTGATTGTCTATTAGATGCAATGTTATTGGGACCATGATTTATGTCATCACTTGTTCACACCTCCTCATATGGAAGATACTTTTCCTTCTTGCTGTCTCAAGAAGGGCAGAAATACAAGAACACACACACACACACACACACACACACACACACACACACACACACACACACACACACACACACACACACACACACACACACGTATTTCTTACCTTCTTGAGACCTGAGAAAAATGCCTACCTCTTTAGGACCTCCCTTTCTAGATATATAAAGATTTGTATTGACAACATTAATATTATATACATACCATGCAAATTTTAAAAAGCTTGTGAAAAATGAGTTGAATTTGAATTTTGGCAGTATTATAATAAAAAGTCATCATTTTACTCAACGCGAGTCAAAATTTTACAAGAAAAACTGAACATTTGTGCAATGTTATGATAAAAGTTGGAATTATACTCAATAACAGTCGCAATTTTACCAAAAGAAGCGTAAAATTTTTGCAATTTTATGAAAAGAGTCGTAATTCTACTCGACAACTTTGTGGCCGCGGTAGGTTTTTGCTGTCGTCCAGCATTTTGTTTCTGTTTACTTCGTAGCCAGTTCAGTTTTACTTTCGTTTTGCGTAGCCTTTTCCTTTCCCTTTTGTATGCAAATTTTAAAAAGCTTGTGAAAAATGAGTTGCATTTTAATTTTGGCAGTATTATAATAAAAAGTCATCATTTTACTCAACGCGAGTCAAAATTTTACAAGAAAAACTGAACATTTGTGCAATGTTATGATAAAAGTTGGAAATGTACTCAATAACAGTCGCAATTTTACCAAAAGAAGCTTACATTTTTTTGCAATTTTATGAAAAGAGTCGTAATTTTACTCGACCGCGGCCCGGTGGTTGGGGACCACTGCTTTAGGGGACCTGTTTTTTTGTCCCCATACCGTCAGAAGTCCCCTAAAGGTGACTGTGTAAACAGAGCATTGTCCCCATTAAGTAGGCATTGCCAGAACACACACACACACACACACACACACACACACACACACAAACACACACACACACACACTCTTGTATTTCTTACCTTCTTGAGACCGCCGAAAAATGGCGACCTCTTTAGGACCACCCTTTCTAGATATATAAAGATGTGTATTTACAACATTAATAATATATACATACTATGTTAATATAAAAAAAACTTGTGAAAAATGAGTTGGAATTTCACAAGAAAAAGGTCATAATTTCACAAGAAAAACTTTTGGCAGTATTATAATAAAAGTCGTGATTTTACTCAACGCAAGTCAAAATTTTACAAGAAAAACTGAACATTTGTTCAATTTTACTCAATAACAATCGCAGTTTTACAAGAAAACTTAAAAATGTTGGCAATATTATAATAATAATCGGAATTTTACTTGGCAAAATTATGACAAAATTCATAATTTTACTCCAAAAATGTGACAAAAGTCAGAATTTTATATGACAAATGTCACCATTTTGCATTAAAAAGTAATAATTTTACATTCAAAAGTAATTCATTTTAAAAGAAAGTCTTGCAATATTACAGAAACAGAAATAATAAGAGAAATTGTTCCCAATTTTATAAGAAAAAATGAGAAAAATATTTATATATATATTTTTTTTTTTTAATTTTTTGTTGGTAATCGGTTTTTAATCTTCATTATTTACTTCAAGTTATTACAGTATGTCTCTACATACATTTATTTTTTTATTTTGGCCAAAAGGGGGCGCATTTCAATTTCTTACACACACTTGTTATTACATATGCTGGCCAGAGGGGGCGCACTTTAAATGTTGACACACACTTGTTGTTTCATGTGTTGACCAGAGGGGGAGCACTTTTAAAACCGACACAATGAGACAAGTCATCATTTTACTCAACGCGAGTCAAAATTTTACAAGAAAAACTGAACATTTGTGCAATGTTATGATAAAAGTTGGAATTATACTCAATAACAGTCGCAATTTTACCAAAAGAAGCGTAACATTTTTGCAATTTTATGAAAAGAGTCGTAATTCTACTCGACAACTTTGTGGCCGCGGTAGGTTTTTGCTGTCGTCCAGCATTTTGTCTCTGTTTAATTTGTAGCCAGTTCAGTTTTACTTTCGTTTTGCATAGCCTTTTCCTTTCCCTTTTGTATGCAAATTTTAAAAAGCTTGTGAAAAATGAGTTGAATTTTAATTTTGGCAGTATTATAATAAAAAGTCATCATTTTACTCAACGCCAGTCAAAATTTTACAAGAAAAACTGAACATTTGTGCAATGTTATGATAAAAGTTGGAATTTTACTCAATAACAGTCGCAATTTTACCAAAAGAAGCGTAAAATTTTTGCAATTTTATGAAAAGAGTCGTAATTCTACTCGGCAACTTTGTGGCCGCGGTAGGTTTTTGCTGTCGTCCAGCATTTTGTTTCTGTTTACTTAGTAGCCAGTTCAGTTTTACTTTCGTTTTGCGTAGCCATTGCCTTTTCCTTTCCCTTTTGTATGCAAATTATAAAAAGCTTGTGAAAAATGAGTTGAATTTTAATTTTGGCAGTATTATAATAAAAAGTCATCATTTTACTCAACGCGAGTCAAAATTTTACCAGAAAAACTGAACATTTGTGCAATGTTATGATAAAAGTTGGAAATGTACTCAATAACAGTCGCAATTTTACCAAAAGAAGCTTAAAATTTTTGCAATTTTATGAAAACAGTCGTAATTTTACTCGACCGCGGCCCGGTGGTTGGGGACCACTGCTTTAGGGGACCTGTTTTTTTGTCCCCATACCGTCAGAAGTCCCCTAAAGGTGACTGTGTAAACAGAGCATTGTCCCCATTAAGTAAGCATTGCCAGAATACACACACACACACACACACACACACACACACACACACACACACACACACACACACACACACACACACACACACACACACACACACTCACACATATACTTGTATTTGCTACCTTCTTGAGACCGCCGAAAAATGTCTACCTCTTTAGGACCACCCTTTCTAGATATATAAAGATGTGTATTTACAACATTAATAATATAATGTATAATATATACATACTATGTTGATATATATATTATATATATATATATAATGTATAATATATACATACTATGTTGATATAAAAAAACTTGTGAAAAATGAGTTGGAATTTCACAAGAAAAAGGTCATAATTTCACAAGAAAAACTTTTGGTTGTATTATAATAAAAGTTGTGATTTTACTCAACGCAAGTAAAAATTTTACAAGAAAAACTGAACATTTGTGCAATTTTATGAAAAGAGTCGCAATTTTACTCAATAACAGTCGCAGTTTTACAAGAAAACTTAAAAATGTTGGCAATATTATAATAATAATAATCGGAATTTTACTTGGCAAAATTATGACAAAATTCATAATTTTACTCAAAAAATGTGATACAAGTCAGAATTTTATATGACAAATGTCACCATTTTGCATTAAAAAGTAATAATTTTACATACAAAAGTAATTCATTTTAAAAGAAAATCTTGCAATATTACAGAAACAGAAATAATAAGAGAAATTGTTCCCAATTTTATAAGAAAAAATTCGACACTGAGAAAAATATTTATATATTTTATTTTTTTGAATTTTTTGTTGGTAATTGGTTTTTAATCTTCATTATTTACTTCAAGTTATTACAGTATGTCTCTACATACATTTATTTTTTATTTTGGCCAAAGGGGGCGCATTTCAATTTCTTACACACACTTGTTATTACATATGCTGGCCAGAGGGGGCGCACTTTAAATGTTGACACACACTTGTTGTTTCATGTGTTGACCAGAGGGGGAGCACTTTTAAAACCGACACAAAGCCAGTTTGAAAAATTCCTCCCCCCCTCATTTTGATTGTCTATTAGATGCAATGTTATTGGGACCATGATTTATGTCATCACTTGTTCACACCTCCTCATATGGAAGATACTTTTCCTTCTTGCTGTCTCAAGAAGGGCAGAAATACAAGAACACACACTCACACACACACACACACACACACACACACACACACACACACACACACACACACACACACACACACACACACACACACACACACACACACGTATTTCTTACCTTCTTGAGACCTGAGAAAAATGTCTACCTCTTTAGGACCTCCCTTTCTAGATATATAAAGATTTGTATTGACAACATTAATATTATATACATACTATGCACATTTTAAAAAGCTTGTGAAAAATGAGTTGAATTTTAATTTTGGCAGTATTATAATAAAAAGTCATCATTTTACTCAACGCGAGTCAAAATTTTACAAGAAAAACTGAACATTTGTGCAATGTTATGATAAAAGTTGGAATTATACTCAATAACAGTCGCAATTTTACCAAAAGAAGCGTAACATTTTTGCAATTTTATGAAAAGAGTCGTAATTCTACTCGACAACTTTGTGGCCGCGGTAGGTTTTTGCTGTCGTCCAGCATTTTGTTTCTGTTTACTTCGTAGCCAGTTCAGTTTTACTTTCGTTTTGCGTAGCCTTTTCCTTTCCCTTTTGTATGCAAATTTTAAAAAGCTTGTGAAAAATGAGTTGCATTTTAATTTTGGCAGTATTAGAATAAAAAGTCATCATTTTACTCAACGCGAGTCAAAATTTTACAAGAAAAACTGAACATTTGTGCAATGTTATGATAAAAGTTGGAAATGTACTCAATAACAGTCGCAATTTTACCAAAAGAAGCTTAAAATTTTTGCAATTTTATGAAAACAGTCGTAATTTTACTCGACCGCGGCCCGGTGGTTGGGGACCACTGCTTTAGGGGACCTGTTTTTTTGTCCCCATACCGTCAGAAGTCCCCTAAAGGTGACTGTGTAAACAGAGCATTGTCCCCATTAAGTAAGCATTGCCAGAATACACACACACACACACACACACACACACACACACACACACACACATTCTTGTATTTCCTACCTTCTTGAGACCGCCGAAAAATGTCTACCTCTTTAGGACCACCCTTTCTAGATATATAAAGATGTGTATTTACAACATTAATAATATATACATACTATGTTAATATAAAAAAACTTGTGAAAAATGAGTTGGCATTTCACAAGAAAAAGGTCATAATTTCACAAGAAAAACTTTTGGCAGTATTATAATAAAAGTCGTGATTTTACTCAACGCAAGTCAAAATTTTACAAGAAAAACTGAACATTTGTGCAATTTTATGAAAAGAGTCGCAATTTTACAAGACAACTTTAAAAAGGTTGGCAATATTATAATAATAATCGGAATTTTACTTGGCAAAATGATGACAAAATTCATAATTTTACTCAAAAAATGTGACAAAAGTCAGAATTTTATATGACAAATGTCACCATTTTGCATTAAAAAGTAATAATTTTACGTACAAAAGTAATTCATTTTAAAAGAAAATCTTGCAATATTACAGAAACAGAAATAATAAGAGAAATTGTTCCCAATTTTATATGAAAAAGTCGACACTATGAGAAAAATATTTATATATTTTATTTTTTGGAATTTTTTGTTGGTAATTGGTTTTTAATCTTCATTATTTACTTCAAGTTATTACAGTATGTCTCTACATACATTTATTTTTTTATTTTGGCCAAAAGGGGGCGCATTTCAATTTCTTACACACACTTGTTATTTCATATGTTGAACAGAGGGGGAGCACGTTTAAAACCGACAACAGTCAATTTGAAAAATCCCTCCTTTTTGGGACTGCCCTCATTTTGATAGATGTCACCACCAGGGGTGCAAATGAGACATTCTCTATTAGATGCAATGTTATTGGGACCATGATTTATGTCATCACTTGTTCACACCTCCTCATATGGAAGCTACTTTTCTTTCTTGATGTCTCAAGAAGGGTAGAAATACAAGAACACACACGAACACACACACACATTCTTGTATTTGATACCTTCTTGAGACCGCCGAAAAATGCCGACCTCTTTAGGACCACCCTTTCTAGATATATAAAGATGTGTATTTACAACATTAATAATATATACATACTATGGTAATATAAAAAAAACTTGTGAAAAATGAGTTGGAATTTCACAAGAAAAAGGTCATAATTTCACAAGAAAAACTTTTGGCAGTATTATAATAAAAGTCGTGATTTTACTTAACGCAAGTCAAAATTTTACAAGAAAAACTGAACGTTTGTGCAATTTTATGAAAAGAGTCGCAATTTTACTCAATAACAGTCGCAGTTTTACAAGAAAACTTAAAAATGTTGGCAATATTATAATAATAATCGGAATTTTACATGGCAAAATTATGACAAAATTCATAATTTTACTCAAAAAATGTGACAAAAGTCAGAATTTTATATGACAAATGTCACCATTTTGCATTAAAAAGTAATAATTTTACGTACAAAAGTAATTCATTTTAAAAGAAAATCTTGCAATATTACAGAAACAGAAATAATAAGAGAAATTGTTCCCAATTTTATAAGAAAAAATGAGAAAAATATTTATATATATTATTTTTTGGGAATTTTTTGTTGGTAATCGGTATTTAATCTTCATTATTTACTTCAAGTTATTACAGTATGTCTCTACATACATTTATTTTTTTTATTTTGGCCAAAAGGGGGCGCATTTCAATTTCTTACACACACTTGTTATTTCATATGTTGACCACATGGGAAGCACTTCAAATGTTTACACACTTGTTATTACATATGCTGAACAGAGGGGGAGCACTTTTAAAACCGACAACAGTCAATTTGAAAAATCCCTCCTTTTTGGGACTGCCCTCATTTTGATAGATGTCACCACCAGGGGTGCAAATGAGACATTGATTTATGTCATCACTTGTTCACACCTCCTCATATGGAAGATACTTTTCTTTCTTGATGTCTCAAGAAGGGTAGAAATACACACACGCACACACACACACACACACACACACACACACACACACACACACACACACACACACACACACACACACACACACACGTATTTCTTACCTTCTTGAGACCTGAGAAAAATGCCTACCTCTTTAGGACCTCCCTTTCTAGATATATAAAGATTTGTATTGACAACATTAATATTATATACATACTATGCACATTTTAAAAAGCTTGTGAAAAATGAGTTGAATTTGAATTTTGGCAGTATTATAATAAAAAGTCATCATTTTACTCAACGCGAGTCAAAATTTTACAAGAAAAACTGAACATTTGTGCAATGTTATGATAAAAGTTGGAATTTTACTCAATAACAGTCGCAATTTTACCAAAAGAAGCGTAAAATTTTTGCAATTTTATGAAAAGAGTCGTAATTCTACTCGACAACTTTGTGGCCGCGGTAGGTTTTTGCTGTCGTCCAGCATTTTGTTTCTGTTTACTTCGTAGCCAGTTCAGTTTTACTTTCGTTTTGCGTAGCCTTTTCCTTTCCCTTTTGTATGCAAATTTTAAAAAGCTTGTGAAAAATGAGTTGAATTTGAATTTTGGCAGTATTATAATAAAAAGTCATCATTTTACTCAACGCGAGTCAAAATTTTACAAGAAAAACTGAACATTTGTGCAATGTTATGATAAAAGTTGGAATTTTACTCAATAACAGTCGCAATTTTACCAAAAGAAGCTTAAATTTTTTTGCAATTTTATGAAAAGAGTCGTAATTTTACTCGACCGCGGCCCGGTGGTTGGGGACCACTGCTTTAGGGGACCTGTTTTTTTGTCCCCATACCGTCAGAAGTCCCCTAAAGGTGACTGTGTAAACAGAGCATTGTCCCCATTAAGTAAGCATTGCCAGAACACACACACACACACACACACACACACACACACACACACACACACACACACACACACACACACACACACACACACACACACACATTCTTGTATTTCCTACCTTCTTGAGACCGCCGAAAAATGTCTACCTCTTTAGGACCACCCTTTCTAGATATGTAAAGATGTGTATTTACAACATTAATAATATATACATACTATGGTAATATAAAAAAACTTGTGAAAAATGAGTTGGAATTTCACAAGAAAAAGGTCATAATTTCACAAGAAAAACTTTTGGCAGTATTATAATAAAAGTCGTGATTTTCCTCAACGCAAGTCAAAATTTTACAAGAAAAACTGAACGTTTGTGCAATTTTATGAAAAGAGTCGCAATTTTACAAGAAAACTTAAAAATGTTGGCAATATTATAATAATAATCGGAATTTTACTTGGCAAAATTATGGCAAAATTCATAATTTTACTCAAAAAATGTGATAAAAGTCAGAATTTTATATGACAAATGTCACCATTTTGCATTAAAAAGTAATAATTTTAAATTGAAAAGTAATTCATTTTAAAAGAAAATCTTGCAATATTACAGAAACAGAAATAATAAGAGAAATTGTTCCCAATTTTATAAGAAAAAATGAGAAAAATATTTATATATTTTATTTTTTTGGAATTTTTTGTTGGTAATTGGTTTTTAATCTTCATTATTTACTTCAAGTTATTACAGTATGTCTCTACATACATTTATTTTTTTATTTTGGCCAAAAGGGGGCGCATTTCAATTTCTTACACACACTTGTTATTTCATATGTTGACCAGAGGGGGAGCACTTTTAAAACCGACAACAGTCAATTTGAAAAATCCCTCCTTTTTGGGACCGCCCTCATTTTGATAGATGTCACCACCAGGGGTGCAAATGAGACATTCTCTATTAGATGCAATGTTATTGGGACCATGATTTATGTCATCACTTGTTCACACCTCCTCATATGGAAGCTACTTTTCTTTCTTGATGTCTCAAGAAGGGTAGAAATACAAGAACACACACAAACACACATACACACACATTCTTGTATTTGATACCTTCTTGAGACCGCCGAAAAATGCCTATCTCTTTAGGACCACCCTTTCTAGATATATAAAGATGTATATTTACAACATTAATAATATATACATACTATGGTAATATAAAAAAACGTGTGAAAAATGAGTTGGAATTTCACAAGAAAAAGGTCATAATTTCACAAGAAAAACTTTTGGCAGTATTATAATAAAAGTCGTGATTTTACTCAACGCAAGTCAAAATTTTACAAGAAAAACTGAACATTTGTTCAATTTTACTCAATAACAATCGCAGTTTTACAAGAAAACTTAAAAATGTTGGCAATATTATAATAATAATCGGAATTTTACTTGGCAAAATTATGACAAAATTCATAATTTTACTCAAAAAATGTGATAAAAGTCAGAATTTTATATGACAAATGTCACCATTTTGCATTAAAAAGTAATAATTTTACATTCAAAAGTAATTCATTTTAAAAGAAAGTCTTGCAATATTACAGAAACAGAAATAAGAGAAATTGTTCCCAATTTTATAAGAAAAAATGAGAAAAATATTTATATATTTTATTTTTTTTAAAATTTTTGTTGGTAATTGGTTTTTAATCTTCATTATTTACTTCAAGTTATTACAGTATGTCTCTACATACATTTTTTTTTTTTATTTTGGCCAAAAGGGGGCGCATTTCAATTTCTTACACACACTTGTTATTTCATATGTTGAACAGAGGGGGAGCACTTTTAAAACCGACAACAGTCAATTTGAAAAATCCCTCCTTTTTGGGACCGCCCTCATTTTGATAGATGTCACCACCAGGGGTGCAAATGGGACATTATCTATTAGATGCAATGTTATTGGGATCATGATTTATGTCATCACTTGTTCACACCTCCTCATATGGAAGATACTTTTCCTTGTTGGTGTCTCAAGAAGGGTAGAAATACAAGAACACACACACACATTCTTGTATTTAATACCTTCTTGAGACCGCCGAAAAAAGCCTACCTCTTTAGGACCACCCTTTCTAGATATATAAAGATGTGTATTTACAATATTAATAATATATACATACTATGGTAATATAAAAAAACGTGTGAAAAATGAGTTGGAATTTCACAAGAAAAAGGTCATAATTTCACAAGAAACATTTTAGGCAGTATTATAATAATAGTCGTGATTTTACTCAACGCAAGTCAAAATTTTACAAGAAAAACTGAACATTTGTGCAATTTTATGAAAAGAGTTGCAATTTTACTCAATAACAGTCGCAGTTTTACAAGAAAAATTAAAAATGTTGTCAATATTATAATAATAATCGGAATTTTACTTGGCAAAATTATGACAAAATTCATAATTTTACTAAAAAAAATGTGAGAAAAGTCAGAA